>NW_013671453.1:1871-4166 GCF_000517525.1 Limulus polyphemus | reverse complement strand
AACGCCCCCACGGCTGAAAGGGCGAGCATGTTTGGTTGGGATTTTTGTTCGGGGTCAGTGCAAAATTTAGTCAAAGGGAAATATCTTTTATTCTTCTTGACCCTCAGCACAGACAGTGACCGAGACATCGTCCACTCTTATTCCCAACCAGATACAATTCAACTTCAAATGTATAAAAAAAAATCCCATGGACAAAAATTACATACTGAATGAAATATGATTCCTATAATATTTTCAAATCATATTTTTTTTTACCCAAAATACTTTTAATACAAACAAAGTCAGCAAGACCTATCAAACTTCCTAAAATTTATGTCTTATTCATACTGTTACCTATATGATTTAGTAATTAGATGTTTGTTTGCAGTTTAATCACAAAGCTACACAATGAGCTCTGCCTACCACGGCTATCGAAATCCGGTTTCTATTGTTGTAAAGTAATTAGATATACAAAAAAAAAAGGTTTATTTCAAAATTTCTTTTCAACGACAAGTGGTAAGAACTGAGCGTACCACTAACAGTCTTATTAAATCCAAGTTTTAGTAACTCGGGAAAAAAATACAGAAAAAAAAAGATTACCTTTCAAAATAATCCTTATATCGTATTTTGAAAACATAACCAATATAAAAATAAAAAAACTTCAGAGTTATATAAAGTTAAACAACAAAAAAATTCCATGTTCGATTGGTCTGTCTCTGACAGATTTAACACCCAAGTCTGTCTGATAAACAAAACACTAGACATCAGGGAACAGTCGGTCAACACAATAGGCTGTTTAGGTTGAAAAGGTCCTTGTTCTCGTGTAATGGGTGAATCGCTCAAAGTTCGGCACAAAAGCCTTGGTGATTGGCACGATGCCAAGTGTAATTGGTAGTTGAGTAATGTCAGAGGAATTCCTTCCATCATCCAATTTATTTTTAATTTTTGTTGTTGCGTGATCTGGAATATGTTATTTATATGCGGAACTTACGCCTCGGCTGTACCCAACAGATGCTGGAACTTTTCATTATCTGAGGGGTTGAAATAATCGGTGAGCTAGAAAAAAAAAAGTCAGCTCTTACAACACGTCCTTCCACAATAAACATTCAGAATCAGTCGTAAAAACATAGAGCGTGTTTTCTTGATTTCTGTTGATTGCTATTGGTTAGCAACGAATTAGAAAAAATGAAAAAACACTATAGTGTGATAAAATCGATGGTACTACATTTGTTCTTAACAAAATCGAATCAGTGACTTATTGGATTTATTTATTTAACGAAAATGAATTGGAATATTCGTTTAAAAATACTATAGAAAAAAATATAAGATGGAGTTAATAGATTGATGATATATCGGTGTTAGAGAACCCCAGAAATTGACGACTCCTAGCTTCAGCAGAAGCCAGAGCAACTCCTTACTTCAGCAGAAGCCAGGGCGACTCCTTACTTCAACTGAAGCCAGGGCGACACCTTACTACAGCAGAAGTCAGAACAACTCCTTACTTCAGCAGAAGGTAGAACAACTCCTTACTTCAACAGAAGCCAGAGCGACTCCTTACTTCAGCAGAAGCCAGGGCGACTCCTTACTTCAACTGAAGCCAGGGCTACACCTTACTTCAGCAAAAGCCAGAACAACTCCTTACTTTAGCATAAGCCAGGGCGACTCCTTATTTCAACACGTCATCCATCCTCTTTTAAGCACACATCTAATGAGCACCACGTCATCCATCCTTAAATAAGCACATCTTTAATAAGCACCACATTATCCATCCTCTTACATTCAGCCAAGTTCCACCCAGCATCCTGATTCAATCCTTTCATCCCCGCCATTAAACTGATACTGTCTTTCCATCTTTACAGTAAAAAATATTGACCTTACGGTGACCTTTTGCAAAAACCATTTTAATTTCTTTTTCTATTTCACTCAGATGTTCATGATGTTTTGACACGTTTTACTGAATAATTAAACACTAGTGCTGCTACAAATGTTGCTTAAAAACACACCGAGTCCTACGCCCATTTGTATTTTATAACGCCAAGAATTTGGTTTTGATACTCGAGGTGGACAGAGCACAGATAGCTCTTTGTGGTGCAGCTTTGTGCTAAACAACAACAATCATATGTATTATTAAATAGATAATTATCAACATAAGAAAATGTCAATGTTCAAGTTACGTAATCATTTGGAACCTTTAGTAATTCGACAAACAACGTTATTTCATTGCTCCTTAATTTCTGGGTTCGGATCCCCGTCACACCAAACATGCTCGCCCTTTCAGCCGTGGGGGCGTTATAATGTGACGGTCAATCCCACTAT
>NW_013671453.1:0-871 GCF_000517525.1 Limulus polyphemus | reverse complement strand
ACCAACGAATAGTGGGATTGACTATTGACTCACGGCTGAACGGGCGAACATGTTTGGTGTTACGGGGATTCGAACCCGCGACCCTCGGATTGTCGAGTCGAGCGCCCCCAAACTACCTGGCCATGCCAGGCCCTACTTCGTTCAGTTCACTTAATTTTTTATTTTTTAACCCCTTGCTTATCGTAGGGAGTATTAAATACGCCTCTGGTTTCTATTCCCAGGAAACATAGTGGCGTATTTTGATAATGGTTTTGTCTTACTGAATCCAATGTTACATAGTTTGTAGGGTCTTTCTTCAATAAAATATATAATAAATTAATCAAATGTATATAAAAAAATTATATTAACTCAATTTTTTTTTTGTCAATTTTCCTTGGTTCCTGGGAATACAAAATGTATGATCGCGTAAATGTAGATTTTAAGCGCGTTCCACGAGCGCTATCGTCACGGCTCGAGCAGTTTTTGGGCTCGTTTTATATTATTAATTATTCTCAGGAACTTTCTCATTAGTCTGGTATTTTCTTTGTGTTTCACATCTGTTTAAGAAAATGATTCTTGCGTAAAGGGAGCATCCTTTTTTATACTGATTTCCAGAACTATTTGTTCGTTTCGTCATTGTTAAATAATTTTACAATTCTGTCAGATTGTGTAAACTATGCTCGAGCTATTTTCCAGTTTTATTTGAACCTACATCGACTTTGATGGAGATTTCTCAATCGAATTAACGGTATCAACTCTGACGGAGACTTTTCTTATTAACCTTAATAATATCAAATTCGATGGAGACTTTTCACGTTCTTCTTAATAACATTACCTTTAATGGAGACTTTTCACGTTCTTCTTAATAACATTACCTTTAATGGAGACTTTT
>NW_013671452.1:56923-59314 GCF_000517525.1 Limulus polyphemus | reverse complement strand
AACTAACGTACTATTAACTAACTAACTAACTACTATATAAAAAAAAAAAAAGATAAACTAGTAAGGAAGGCTTTATATATTATTCTCAATGTTATGGTGTTTGTTAACTTTTTTAATTGCAATAAAATGTGTAAAAAATGACATAAATTAACAGTTTTGAACCAAACATAGGAAGACACATTGGGTGGAAGTTTTGGAGAAGTAAGTGTTGAAGAAGCCCTAGCAGAGATCCAGAAGGTTGACTTAAGCGAGCCTCTGAATTTCTTATCAAAAAAGATCCTCAGTGTGTGGAAGGACAACGACTCCTCAGTACATGTAAGTATTTTCAGCTATCTCAGTAAGTTAGACTGGCTGAGACTTCTTCTCAATGTGTGTGTGTGTGTGTGGAAAGACAACGACTCCTCAGTACATGTAAGTATTTTCAGCTATCTCAGTAAGTTAGACTGGCTGAGACTTCTTCTCAATGTGTGTGTGGAAAGACAACGACTCCTCAGTACATGTAAGAATTTTCAGCTATCTCAGTAAGTTAGACTGGCTGAGACTTCTTCTCAATGTGTGTGTGTGTGTAGAAATATGATGATTTCTCAGTACATGTAAGTATTTTTAGTAGCTACCTCAGTGAGTTCTGTCAATTACCATATAATAAAGTGCATCTCCTATTGAAAATGAGAGCCTATGACTTGGGACAAGCTTAAAAATTGTTTTGTTTGCTGTAACCCTAAACTGATTTAAAATGTGGATAGGTAGGTAAGTAATTTATTTTTTCAAATTGCTTTGCAAAACAAATTTCAGAAATAACACTAGTTTGGTGATCACCTAAAACATAACGTGTTAAACTATGAATATAATTCTATCAACATTTATTTTATGAAGAGAATTACAGAAATTTCAAATTCTTTCGCAACACATGCTGGTAAATATCGACAAAGTTAAATCGACTGTTGCTGACAATTTGTTCTTCCGTTTCATCTCATTTGCCAAGTACTTCCCTTCACCTGGATAAGTTTCCAATCGGAACTAATTTGTTTTTGATCCTAATCTTCAATGTACGAGAACATTTTTTCAGAGACAAATACACTGAACAGACTTGTGTTTGCATGCTCATCAATAGTAAATTCTTCCCTGCTAGGTCGTGTATTTATTAGTTTAGTGTGAATGGTCCTGGGGAGGAGATAAGCCATGTTGTCAAACCTAAATGCATTGAAATTAAACTTAAGAATAAGTTGAACAGTCGTCATGTTTTTGTTATATTTTTATTTAAAGAAAGATGACGTTTCAAGCTAGTGCTCTTCGTCAGATCGTACAACTTACAACAGCTTCTATGCTCTTTACAGCTAAACTTACAAACACACAATCTAAATCTATTTTACTATATCGCTCATTAACTTTGTCTTACATGAACTACATTTTGGGTGAGTATTTATAAATAGCAACTGAGACCTAGAACTTTCCACACACTACAAGATATTGTGATATATTAATACTTGAGAAAAACCTAGAAGGTTCTAAAGCATGACACAATAAGACAACAATTGAACTACACAACTTATGATTCACACAGTTATATAAACAAACCTGTAGTAAACTATTGCTTCTAAAAATAACTAACTTTAACACTCACGCTCTACTTAAAATAAATCAGTCATGTATATCTAAGAATATTCTAGCCATAAAGTTTCCAAATTTTGTTATATGGGTCGGTGTATCGTCAGAAATTGGTGAAAATAAAAATTTCCCAAGTCAGAAAAATCTCTGACTCAACCACAATCTCGGAAGGTTGGTCGGGTTACGGCAAGAAGAAATAGGTTTAAGACTGGCCTTGAAGGATCATAAACATTCTATACGAAAATATGTGATCTTATAGAATTATATGGAACAATATAATTTTTTTTAATGATGAATATGAGAGTTACTATAGTAACAGTTTGTTTAATAAAAGTAACAGTATATCAGTAAAGATAAAATGTTAAAAGATCACAAGTAACGCTGTTTCAAACTTGAAATCATGTCACTGATAGTTACAACTACAGTAACAGGAAGTACATCATTATGAATTAATACCACAGTAAAGAGAGAAATAGTACATTATTGTGGATTAATACCACACTAAAGAGAGTAATAGTACAGTATTGTGAATTAATACCACACTAAAGAGATTAATAATACAGTATTGTGAATTAATACCACACTAAAATAGAGTAATAGTACAGTATTTGAATTAACACCACACTAAAATAGAGTAATAGTACAGTATTGTGAATTAATACCACACTAAAATAGAGTAATAGTACAGTATTGTGAATTAATACCACACTAAAATAGAGTAAAGTACAGTATTGTGAATTAATACCACACTAAAATAGAGTAATAGTACAGTATTGTGAATTAATA
>NW_013671452.1:50017-55923 GCF_000517525.1 Limulus polyphemus | reverse complement strand
AGTAATAGTACATATTGTGAATTAATACCACACTAATAGAGAGTAATAGTACAGTATTGTGAATTAATACCACACTAAAATAGAGTAATAGTACAGTATTGTGAATTAATACCACACTAAAATAGAGTAAAGTACAGTATTGTGAATTAATACCACACTAAAATAGAGTAATAGTACAGTATTGTGAATTAATACCACACTAAAGAGAGTAATAGTACAGTATTGTGAATTAATACCACACTAAAGAGAGTAATAGTACAGTATTGTGAATTAATACCACACTAAAATAGAGTAATAGTACAGTATTGTGAGTTAATACCACACTAAAGAGAGTAATAGTACAGTATTGTGAATTAATACCACACTAAAATAGAGTAATAGTACAGTATTGTGAATTAATACCACACTAAAGAGAGTAATAGTACAGTATTGTGAATTAATACCACACTAAAGAGAGTAATAGTACAGTATTGTGAATTAATACCACACTAAAGAGAGTAATAGTACAGTATTGTGAATTAATACCACACTAAAGAGAGTAATAGTACAGTATTGTGAATTAATACCACACTAAAGAGAATAATAGTACAGTATTGTGAATTAATACCACACTAAAATAGAGTAATAGTACAGTATTGTGAATTAATACCTCACTAAACAGGGTAATAGTACACTATTGTAGATTAATACCACACTAAAGAGAGTAATAGTACAGTATTGTGGATTAATACCACACTTAAGAGGAGTAATAGTACAGTATTGTGAGTTAATCCTCTTGCCCTGAGCATCTTTTTCTTTGCAGGCATGAGGTTTTAGTGAGTTGCATTTAAAATTTAATTCAACTTCTTTTTTTTTATCATGGTGGACGAAAATATTTGGCATAAAAATTTAGCTAATAATCCATATTTTAATAGTATATATGTTTAAGTTCTTCATTTTATACACCAATATTAAAAACAAATCCTAAATATTCCCTAGAATGTGACATTTTCTCTCTAAGCATCACCTCTTCTCATACTTATTTACCATTGCTCCAAGAAGTGTGAAATTTAATGTAAATTACTCATAATGATATCATCATTGCTCAGACAAAAGATAATTTTCATAACCTTCAATCTTATTTAGTTACATAGCCATAAAAGAGAAAATCAGACCCCTCTTGCAATGTCCACCTATCACATTCTCTCTTTCAGAAATTGTCAATAGTTCTCTCTAACTTTTAATGCTATATTATTTAAACCAATAGAAAGCCAAGGTTTTAATCTAAAGAATGACATAATCTATTATATTGTTTTCTGTACAGAGAATTGTCAATTTTGCTTTCAGTTCAAACTTTATTCCCACAAGAAACACATCAACAAGTTTAGCTGAATTTTTAACAGCTCTTGTTTCGTAGTTAGATAGCCAGACAAATTGCAATGGTTGTGAAAAATTGTCTGCTTTTTGCATGTTATTTGTCTGTGTTCTTTGGTGCATTATTTAATCAAATAAAAACGATTTAGTATAAAAAAGTAGGGTTAAGTGTTAACATCAGTCAACAGCAAAACAAAAAAGGACCCAGATAAGTATTTTATTTCTTTTTTTTTCATGTGTATCCTTTATTTATTATGTGAGTGTACAAGTTTAACTCTGCTACTAATGTCCGTGTACAAGTCTAGCTCTGTTACTAATGTCAGTGTACAACTTTAGCTCTACTAATAATGTCAGTGTACAAGTCTAACTCTGCTACTAAGGTGAGTGTACAACTCTAGCTCTGCTACTAGGGTGAGTGTACAACTCTAACTCTGCTACTAATGTCAGGACATTAGTAGCAGAGCTAGAGTTGTACACTGACATTAGTA
Organism: Limulus polyphemus; assembly: GCF_000517525.1. Lineage (NCBI taxonomy): Eukaryota > Metazoa > Arthropoda > Merostomata > Xiphosura > Limulidae > Limulus > Limulus polyphemus. Next base: position 54,082 of record NW_013671452.1, on the reverse strand, counting down.
GCAGAGCTAGAGTTGTACACTGACATTAGTAGCAGAGCTAGAGTTGTACAAATGTACAACTCTAGCTCTGCTACTAATGTCAATGTACAACTCTAGCTCTGCTATTAATGTCAGTGTACAACTCTAGCTCTGCTACTAATGTCAGTGTACAACTCTAGCTCTGTTACTAATGTCAGTCTACAACTCTAGCTCTGCTACTAATGTCAGTGTACAACTCTAACTCTGCTACTAAAGTGAACGTACAAGTCTAATTCTATGACTGTTTCTTATTGATAGTGCTTTCTTCAAGATTTTATAATGAATACATTTGTTACTTATATTGTTTTACATGAGGTTAATGTACATTCAGATCCAAGATAAAATGAGCAATAATTTTACATTTATTTATAAATCTATGCTAAAATATTCTGATAATTAAAAAATGAAAACTGGCTTGTCTCATTAATGTGAAAAAAAATAATTTTAACTTTTTGGAAATTCAACTTGAATTCAAAAAGAAAGAGAAATTCTGCTAATTAGCACATCTAACAGCTTAGTTTTTATTTATTTATTTATTTATTTAATTATTTATTTATTTATTTATTTATTTAATTAAGGTAAAAATCATTCCTTGCAATTTTACCAAAAATGATTTATAAATCTTAATAATCAAAATTAAGATTACATAGCTTATCCAAAAGTATAACTACTAATACTAATTTTATGAAACTTATAAATATGTTAAAGTTAAGAAAAGAAATTGTAAACATTGTTATACACAAAATAATAATAAGAAACTGGATATTTTAAACAAAAACTAAAAACTGAAGTGAGATAAAGTGATATTTGTCAGGTTATTTCATTTGTTTTCTTTAAATTGCACTGAATTAATGTTTATATGAAGGGGTGTCTATATTAAAACTAAACTTAAGCAAAGCGTACTAAAATTTATGTTTTTGTATGTACCTGATTACAGAATGCTGTTAAAATGATTTTAATTTTTCACCCAGGAAAATATTTTTGACAATTCGTTTCCCGAGGAAGGTTTTCATCACAGTAGCCAAGATACCCGATATCAGACTACTACATCTCCTCACCAGATGTCAGCTTCCTTCTCATTAGATGCACTAGTTAGTGAATCTGAACAGTCCACTCCAAGAAACACACCAAAGTTATTGCCTTCCCAGATGTCTGCTGCCGTCTCATTAGATGCAGTAATCAGTGAATCTGAACAGTATCATTCCACTCCAAAAAATTTTTCAGGGTTATCTCCACGTACAAACAAGAGACAGTTTATCTCTCCAGAAAGATCGCAAACTCAGATGGAAGAGGATGATCTGATTCCCCCTAGTCAAGACTTCAGAGAGACAGTTGGTGAAACAGTGAAGACTTCCTTCCCATCTTTGAGGAAAACGAAAATCTCAAAGAAATCATCCACAGCTGGATTTTGAACAATTTGTTGAGTTTATTTTTTAAACGTCATACTTTACTAAAAGTTAAAGTGACATGGCCAGAATAGCTAAACTTGATACTGTAAATAAGATGTATAAAAATCAAGGACACCTTATCGTTTATATATTAAAACAAGTTCACGTTCGTACCGGTTATATCTTGGGTATTTTTAACCTAAAAACATTTTTTAAGTTAGTGCAAATCATAATCTAAAAAACTTATACCACATTAAATCAGAATTTAAATTACTTAAATAACAGTATTTGAGTTAACCTCATTTTTATAGTTAAACTTCACTGGCTTCGATAATTTTTGTACAAATGACAGAAGATTATAGATTAACACAGCAGAAAGTATGCTTGATGTTAAACCTGATTTATTTGCTCTTTGTTTTTACTAGTTGTTAAACTTATTTCTCACGAGTGTTAAAGTCTTAGATTAAGTATAAAACTTGTTTATTTTCAAGCTTACTCTATTATTAGTTTATCACTGTCTGTTGTAACAGAAGCAAGTCTCTACTGTAATCAGTCTTACTTTCTTAGCAGTTGTGTAGAGATCTTTTTGTCAGATGTGTACAGTTTGTAAAGTCATATGGAGATGTACTGTCCTCGTCGGTCGACAGAAACATTTTCAAATGTTCCATCTTTATACTTACCTGTATATTTAATCTTTCCAAGGTCATGTGACATTAAATTCAAAATTATTAAATTCAAAATTGTATGAGAATTGAATTCAAATGTGACTGAATTGATTACACCAATTCGAGGGGAGTCTAGTTGTTCACATAATACAAATAAAGCTTGTAAACTTGCATAAAACTACATGGAAACTGTAAGCACTAGGAAGGTGTCTGTACCATCCAGCAAAGCTCAGGTTAAACAGCTGGGTCACAATGCTGGACACTGGCTCGAAGAAGGGGTTTGTACCATCCAGCAAAGCTCAGGATAAACAACCGGGTCACAATGCTGGACACTGGCTCGAAGAAGGGGTTTGTACCATCCAGCAAAGCTCAGGTTAAACAGCCGGTCACAATGCTGGACACTGGCTCGAAGAAGGTGTTTGTACCATCCAGCAAAGCTCAGGATAAACAGCCGGGTCACAATGCTGGACACTGGCCCGAAGAAGGTGTTTGTACCATCCAGCAAAGCTCAGGTTAAACAGCCAGGTCACAATGCTGGACACTGGCTCAAAGAAGGTGTTTGTACCATTTATAAAAGCTCAGGATAAACAGCCAGGTCACAGTGCTGGACACTGGCCCGAAGAAGGTGTTTGTACCATCCAGCAAAGCTCAGGTTAAACAGCCAAGTCACAATGCTGGACACTGGCTCGAAGAAGGTGTTTGTACCATCTATAAAAGCTCAGGTTAAACCGCCAGGTCACAATGCTGGACACTGGCTCAAAGAAGGTGTTTGTACCATCTATAAAAGCTCAGGTTAAATCGCCGGGTCACAATGCTGGACACTGGCTCAAAGAAGGTGTTTGTACCATCTATAAAAGCTCAGTTTAAACAGCCAGGTCACAATGCTGGACACTGGCTCGAAGAAGGTGTTTGTACCATCTATAAAAGCTCAGGTTAAACAGCCAAGTCACAATGCTGGACACTGGCTCAAAGAAGGTGTTTGTACCATCTATAAAAGCTCAGGTTAAACCGCCAGGTCACAATGCTGCACTGTAACCTAAGAAAATGGCCAATGTTTTTTCTTTGGATTGTTAATCACAGAGAGTCGTGTAAACTGTACTTTGCAATATTAGCTACATGGGGAACACCATGCATTACTGTGTCCAGACTAAAGCTTTACTGAAATTTTATTATCTATTTATTGGTGATGGTGATAGAATTCTATTATATACTCAAACATATGTAAATAGCTTATATCACATTAGAACTTATTCTCAACCAAAACAAAAGTTGAAATAATTAATTCAAGAATACAATAAGAGCAAATTTTACAGTAGGTAAGTTCTAATTTTAATGTTTAAATGGGTGATCGTAATGTAAAAGTTATATATATAGTTTATTAACGTTGAACTGAAAAGAAAAGTGCGGAGAAACCTTTAATATATCTCTCTCTCTTACCAGTTGAGTATGAGCTAAAAAGAAAAGGTTAAACTAAAATAATCCTGCAATTTTAAAACCAAGTTAACTTTCAAAAACAAAGAAATGTTATTTTACGATAGCTAAAACTAACCTAAAGCTGTGAAAGTGTGCTTAACAGGGAGAACTTAGTTTTACCAAAACAGAATATTACAAATCAGGTAAAAAAAACTGACGGCTGCAATCGTGCAATTTGAATTTTTGTAAAAGTCTTAAGTAAGTATAATTTAGTGCATTTCTTAATTGTAAGTCAAGTGTAGATGGAGGGTAGAAATTATTTATACCCTTAAAGTTTGGCTTTGAGTTAATATTCTTCATTTGTATTCTTCCACATTTCAGTTTTACATAGATTTTATTTAACTTAATTTGTGGTATTATAATCTTTAGATGCAAACAGAAAAACAATTGTTTCACGTAGGTTGGCACTATTAGTATTACTAGATTGTGACGTTCCTAAGATTTATTAAGGATAATATAAAGAAGAAGAAAGTTTTAATAATAATGTGTAAGCGGGAGAGTTAACAGTATTAGGCCTAAAC
>NW_013671452.1:34781-49017 GCF_000517525.1 Limulus polyphemus | reverse complement strand
GAAGCTCAGGTAGGTCAAATCTTAGTACTAGTATTTTGTCTGTGTGTGTGCTCAAAATTTATAAGATTGGTAATGGTTGCCTTGAATATTTTAGAAACAACTATAACTTTTTGGAAGCCTATATTCAAGTGGTTGTAACACGAAGGTATTACTCTCATAGATTTCTTAATTTTCAAAATCATTTTACATATAACTTATATAAATAATTTAAATTATTTTAAGTCCCTTTGGACAGGTGTGGAGATGCAGAAGATTTTGTTTGGATGGTTTGATGGTAATATTCATCGTTAGGATGGTAGTGGTAACCTTAGTAGGTAGAGTTGCCTTTTACCACAATGTTTGAAATTATTTTTTCTTCTCATAATGTTATGAAGCCCAAAAGCATCAGTATCAACTCTTTAAACATGTAATTGTTTGCACATTCTGCCATTAATCAGAAATTTGTTTGAAAGTCAGCAGTGGGAGGTAGAGGGCAAGATGGTCAGTTGTGCTGTCCAAAATGTCCTTGCACTCTTGTTGAAACATTTGTATTTAAGTGAAGCATTTGTATCTTATTGTTAAAAAAAGTATTTTTTTATTATTCTTGTCTATTCTGAGTTGTACTTCTTGTGCTACTGCATGCTTTTTAGGAAAAAACCAGTAAAACGTTGAATAATTATAATGTTCACTTGGTAACACTGGAGTGCTTTGTTTGAAGTAGTTTTATAATAACATAAAAACTGAGGATATCAAATGTAATTTTTTGTGAACAATATTAATGTTGCTTTCATTTTCCAGCCTCTACCAGATTTGTTAAATGTGAAAAATGTCACCATTTCATTGTTGTTCTTTCTGATGTTGATTCCAAAAAAACATCAAAAGAGGATCGACAAATATGCATTGAGAAGTCAGGAATCCATAGAAAAGTTCCTCCACCCCCTAAGAAGGTAAGATTTAAAGATTAAAGAAGTGTAGTAAATAATTATTTGATATAATTGGCGATAATACCTGTCTTTTCTGTATTTGATCTTCAACTACTGTCTATCTTAAGAAACTATACCCTGTCTTCCTGTCCACTACATCTCTCCACCATATACTCTGTCTTCCTGTCCACTACATCTCTCCACCATATACTCTGTCTTCCTGTCCACTACATCTCTCCACCATATACTCTGTCTTCCTGTCCACTACATCTCTCCACCATATACTCTGTCTTCCTGTCCACTACATCTCTCCACCATATACTCTGTCTTCCTGTCCACTACATCACTCCACCATATACTCTGTCTTCCTGTCCACTACATCACTCCACCATATACTCTGTCTTCCTGTCCACTACATATCTCCACCATATACCCTGTCTTCCTGTCCACCACATTTCTCTACCATATATTCTGTCTTCCTGTCCACCACATTTCTCTACCATATACCCTGTCTTCCTGTCCACCACATTTCTCTACCATATACCCTGTCTTCCTGTCCACCACATTTCTCTACCATATATTCTGTCTTCCTGTCTACCATATACTCTATTTTCCTTGTGTTCCCAGCATACTACTAGTCTTCCTTGTGTTCCCAGCATACTACTAGTCTTCCTTGTGTTCCCAGGATACTACTAGTCTTCCTTGTATTCTCAGCATACTACTTGTCTTCCTTGTGTTCCCAGCATACTGCTAGTCTTCCTTGTGTTCCCAGCATACTGCTAGTCTTCCTTGTGTTCCCAGCATACTACTTGTCTTCCCAGCATACTTCTAGGCTTCCTTGTGTTCCCAGCATACTACTAGTCTTCCTTGTGTTCCCAGCATACTACTAGTCTTCCTTGTGTTCCCAGCATACTACTAGTCTTCCTTGTGTTCCCAGCATACTACTAGTCTTCCTTGTGTTCCCAGCATACTACTAGTCTTCCTTGTGTTCCCAGCATACTACTAGTCTTCCTTGTGTTCCCAGCATACTACATATTTTGTTTTTTTCTTCAGTGACATGCCCCAGCTTTACATTTTATGTTAAATAAAACGTTTTTGTTTTTCCTGGCTTCTTACACTAGGGGTGCCAGATTAGTAGCAACCATTGTTTTTAAACTATTGAATCCGTCTTATTAATGATATTGTTAGCATGAAATATTTTAGGTTTGAACTTCTATTGCAGTGGTTGCTGGATTATGGTGATAGGCCTTATTGTCAGAAAGAGCCGTGACCAGTAATTAACAGGGGTTAGGTCACAGGACTGTAGTAGCTAGGCATGATGGGTATAGCAACAAAAAATTAACATTAAAATATACATTTTGACCACCTTCTGCCATAGTATAGTAGTTACTGTAGTTTTGAGTGGTTTTACTGAGAGAAATGTTTCTATGTACAACATCTGTGGGAATGTTAAACTTCTAGATTAACATAAGGCATTAAATTTTCCTAAATAATATAAAATGAAGCTTGAATAATAGGAAGAGATGTTTCCTTTAAAGTTTTTTATGTTCCAGTTCTAATGAATATATTAGTGAAAAAGATGTTGTATGAGCAATGTACAAGAAGAAACAAAGAGATGTGAAAACATTATATATTTTATCAGCTTTATTTAAAATATTTGAGTATAAATCTTATCTTTTTGTTTATGGTTCCATGAGGTGAAAATCGCTAAAAGATAGAAAAATAATACGTCATATAAAGCTTAGATAAAATCTAACATACAAATAGGAATATTATTTTATTATTTTGAGCAAACCAAAAGAATGCCAGTAGATTTATATTGTTACAAAGACAATAATGAAAGCAGAGAGGAACACAACAAACAATATGCGGTCTAAGCCTGTAGCAATCAAATACCAGTCTCCATCTATGGGCTGAGGTTTCTGGTGGCCACTGTTGTCATCCTCGTTGTCTGATGTGGTCAGTTCTATCCGATCGTGAGAAAAATCCCTGTTTTCCTGGCCACAAATGCAGATAAGACGTCCACCAACTCCTGAAAGAAAAGAAACTAAGAAACGGGGAGGGCTGATGGAACTGGAAAGGTGAGGAAGGTTTAGTACTATGACTTCCAAGATCAGTGCCACAACTCCAATGAGTAGAAGGCTTTCAACTGGTTTAACTGTAAAAAAAATAATATATATATAACTTGCGCTGTTGTAGTTGGACAGATGCATTTTACACGTACCATAACTAATTTGAGAGTAAAATGATTCAAATTATTTGACATAGATAACTAAGTAAAAATCGAAAAACAATGGTATATTCGTAAAACATGACATCAAAAACACAACGAGCCATTTTATCCTTTTTCTACCCTAAAACCATGTCTTCTATTCTGTATCTTTTGTTTTTATTGGTCTGAAACTTCACTGATGCTCTTGATCTCATCTTCTCTATGGACAATACGTGGTTTTACTCTATTCTTACATTCTGTGAAGGTCTGAAACTTGAATTTTTATTGTTCTTCTTGTCAGCTCCAACAACTTGATGTGGAGTTAAAACTTTGCTGTACTCTGTACCCATGTTCTCTGACAACTAGATGTGGAGTTAAAACGTTGCTGTACTCTGTACCCATGTTCTACAACAACTAAATGTGGAGTTAAAACGTTGCTGTACTCTGTACCCATGTTCTCTGACAACTAGATGTGGAGTTAAAACTTTGCTGTACTCTGTACCCATGTTCTCTAAAAACTAGATGTGGAGTTAAAACTTTGCTGTACTCTGTACCCATGTTCTCCAACAACTAAATGTGGAGTTAAAACTTTGCTGTAACTCTGTACCCATGTTCTCTGACAACTAGATGTGGAGTTAAAACTTTGCTGTACTCTGTACCCATGTTCTCTAAAAACTAGATGTGGAGTTAAAACTTTGCTGTAACTCTGTACCCATGTTCTCTGACAACTAGATGTGGAGTTAAAACTTTGCTGTAACTCTGTACCCATGTTCTTTGACAACTAGATGTGGAGTTAAATCTTTGCTGTACTCTGTACTCTAACGGACTAAGACTTTGCTGTGTCCTGAATATTTTTTCTTCTTAATGAAATTGAAACTTCACAAATACAATACTCTGTGTCCTTTTTTAGATATTTATAATTACAAAGTGGCTTTAATCAGAATAATTTTATCTTGTTACTGGCCTTAATACTTAGTTATAAGTATACCTATTCTTAATCTTCTTTAACGGGTACTACCGTCGTGACAACAACCTCGATTTGTTGTTATATTTTAAAATTTTCTTTTTATCATATCAACATAAAAAACTATCAAATCTTAAGTTTCTCTAACACTAGTCCTGTAGTTAATATTAAGAGTAAACAAACAAACGGTTGGAAGTGTCTCTAATGGTGACTGTTAGTACATCGTTGGCACAGTTCTGATAACTTTAATGATACGTGTCCTTGCACAAATGTCAGGATACCACGATGTCATTAGTTGAGTCGAGAAACTTTCAAATTTATCGTCTTAAAATTGTTCCGTAAAAAAACCCACTAAACCAGGTGAAATCTTTAATAATACTTTTTTTTTCAAACTATTTATACCAGTTTTGTGGATTTTTCTTGTTGAGCGCAAAGTTATATAATGAAATACCTTTTCTGTGCTCACAGCGAGTATCGAAACCCGATTTTTAACGTTATAAGCCCATAGAGTTACCGCTGAATCACCGGAGGGTGGGATCTTGACCAGTAACACATTTCATTTAACGGGAGGGAGATGGTATTGAAAGGTTTACGAACCAATAATACAATATGGCTGAAGAGTAGCCACTGGTACAAATAAAGGTTGAGAAAAATATAATTTTAATCTTTGTTATTTTTCTTGATGTGAATCTTTGTTAGCTTCTTTATATAAATATGTATACAAGAAAATTTGAAAAAGTTTTTCAACACAAAAATTAAATTTGTTAATCCATTTTACGTGAACCACGTTTCACATTTGAATTGTAAAGAAGAATAGATTAAATCCGAAAATATTCTGATTTGAATTTTTAAAAAAATGTCCAAAACATATAAGTCAAAACTGTTGATGTTTTTAGTGTAAAGGTACACAATAGGTTATTAGCGCTCTGTCAACCGCGAGGAATGGAACCTCGGAAACTTACTGCTGACCAACCGTGGAAAAAACTTTAAGATGATACAATTTTACTATTTAAATAACCCTAAAAGCTGTATGATAACAAAAGTAAATAACCCTAAAAGCTGTATGATAACAAAAGTAAATAACCCTAAAAGCTGTATGATAACAAAAGTAAATAACCCTAAAAGCTGTATGATAACAAAAGTAAATAACCCTAAAAGCTGTATAACAAAAGTAAATAACCCTAAAAGCTGTATTATAATAAAAGTAAATAACCCTAAAAACTGTATGATAACAAAAGTAAATAACCCTAAAAACTGTATGATAACAAAAGTAAATAACCCTAAAAGTTGTATGATAACAAAAGTAAATAACCCTAAAAGTTGTATGATAAAAAAATATTCGCAAAGTATGAGTATAAAATGTAGTTGGAGAAACGGAAACTAAATACAGAAAACTAACGGTTCACGCAAATGGCCATTCTTGAACTGAACATAATAAAAAAGGCCCGAATCTCTTCGAACTTAAAACAATTATAATGTTATCATATTTATAACAGAAAGTTAAATTATTTATATATTATTATAGTACTAGACCTAGTGATACTGAACGGGGAGGCCCGACATGGTCTGGTGGTTAAGGCGCTCGACTCGCAATCTGAGGGTCGCGGGTTCGAATCCCCGTCACACCAAACATGCCCGCCCTTTCAGCCGTAGGAGCGTTATAATGTGACAGTCAATCCCACTATTCGTTGGTAAAAGAGTAGCCCAAGATTTAGCTACCTTCCCTCTAGTCTTACACTGCTAAATTAGGGACGGCTAGCGCAGATAGCCCTCGTGTAGCTTTGCTACGGCAAGTTTCTCAGCCTCGGGAGCTAGACACAAGTTGTCCACGTAGAAAACGTTTCAGGTCTTTATTTAAGTTTATTGGTATTAAACGTCATAGAATAAGATACAAATGCTAAGCCTGTTTTTTCCTCTTCTTCTTGGTGGTAGGAGGCCTGCAGAACAATATAAACTTAGATCGTAGGTATCTGATTACTGTATTATGTAGCTGTTTTATTCAAAACTTAATTTCATGTTTATAAAGTGTTTGTATGGTCATTATTGTAAGTAATAGTTCTTTAATTCATTTAACATAGTTATCATTTGGATAGTTTTTCTAGAAGTTATCGTCTGTTTATTTTAACGCAAAGCTACACAATATGCTATCTCTCCACCGCAGGGAATCGAACTCCAAATTTTAGCGTTGTAATTCCGTAAACTCCTTGCTGGTCCACTGGGAACTGGAAGTTAGGGTAATTTAAAATTAATTTATAGTTATAAAGGAAAAGAAGCGCGTGCAAAACTGAAGTATTTTATAAACAAACAATGAAGGATTTTGGGCAACAAAATTAATTTTTTTTAAACTTTATATTTTTACCATTATTGAAAAATATGACCAAAAAAATAAGATACTTTACCGGTGATTCTAACCGCTCCTGAAGACACGATCTGAATCAGACTAATAAATATTCCGTAAAGCATGAAAATGGCGGCTGCTCCCAACACCAATTTCTCCTTTGAATTAACTGGAACCCAAAACATCACTAAAAACAACAAAATTGCGACCAGGATTGGAAAGTGTCTTAGCTCAGAAACAGCCAAGACAGGAAGTCGGCGAAGACGAACATAATATTCAATTGAATGATAAGGTTCTGGACAGCAATCGTAATATTGTGTTACTTTTGTACCTGTAATGTTAATCATCTGCCATTTCATATTATGGTTTTGTAGATCTGACATATTTTCGTCTTTTAACTGGAGATCGATATTCAAACCATCGTGAGTCCACGATCCAATTTTGATTTTACATACTTGAATGTCGTCAGGAAAGAGCGATAGGTCCAAAGGACACAACACACGGATGGTAGCGGGAGGAACCCAAGTCACCACTCCTGCTGAGTTCACGATGCTCAGGGTCTTTGTTTTCAGGTCAATATCAGTGGCCGGAAAACTACGTGGCAGGAAATAAAAATGAGGAAAACGTGTAAATTTGAGCGTTGGAAATAATTATATCAACATTCAAGTTTTTAGCCAAAAGCGATAAGTTAAAAGAAAGAACGAGGTACATCACAAACAAAATATTAAATGTACTTGTATTCAGTTAGTGTTTTAAAAAATTAAACAACTCGCTGATGCCCAGAGTACGAAGGGTATGTTTTCTTGGTGGAAACCCTACATTTTACATAAATTAAATATTTTTTGTATATCAGGCAACATTATATTACTCATCTTATTCTACCTATTATAAATAGTGATATCCGGCTGCCAAATTGTATGATCAGGGAGGTGAATACTGCTCAATCCATCATAATCGGCAGGATCCCATACGAAATGTTCATCTTTCCATTCCTGTAAAAACAACATATTAGTTTTTATCTTTCGATAGTTTAAGCTGTACAAACTTCGTTTGTTATTTCAATTGTCATATTCAACGTTATTGTAATTTCTAAGCCTTATTCTTATTGAACTTTCACTGAGGATTTCACTTTATTTATTATATCCCGCTGCCTACTTCACGAGTGTTGTAAAGTTACACGAGTTAGATAAAGTCGGATTATTTGTGTAATAGAGATTTAATGATATACACTCTTAAAACATTTATTTTTAAACAGCGCACAAATGAACTAAGGCCCAATACCAAGTCCACAACTTCAGACTAATGTTACATTCATTATCAAAACTTCAGACAAAAGCGAAATATTTGTAGTATTTAATTAGAATTAATTCTTGCCGAAAGCTCGTGTAATTTCAGAAGACGAAAATGTATATCAAAAAATGCTCTGTTATCCAACGAAACAACCAGAAAAGTCTTTCACCCAAGACATTGTAACTTGGCGAACCTCAGATTTTTCACATTATTCCACGACATTTGCGTGTGGTAGTATTTTGTGGAAACCCTAAAGATCACGAAGGATATATTCCCTTGTATTGATGTGTGGTAGTATTTTGTGGAAACCCTAAAGATCATGAAGGATATATTCCCTTGTATTGATGTGTGGTAGTATTTTGTGGAAACCCTAAAGATCATGAAGGATATATTCCCTTGTATTGATGTGTGGTAGTATTTTGTGGAAACCCTAAAGATCACGAAGGATATATTCCCTTGTGTTGATGTGTGGTACTTCCTTTCTTAGAAATAATTTTAAATCTTTTTTATATATATTGTAAATATTTTTACAGTAGACACATTAGCCTGTGATCTAAACTTGTTCTGAACAGAAGTTAATAATAACTAAGTACACACGTGAAAATCCCTTTCTACATCATCTTAAAGTTTTAAAATTATTATCTTTTTTTTTTGGGGGGGGGGGCTGGTTCGTTTAAACTATGCGGTGAAAGTAAGGTTTCGTCCAATCCGCATAAAAAGATAACACTTACAAACTATTGTAACTTGTAGGTCCAAGTTTATAAATACCACCTAATTGTACTAAACGATAAACTTAGTGGTACAATGTCACGACTAAACGATAGAATAACAAAATACACGCGATAACTAAAACTGATCTAAATACTTCACTGGATCTCTACCACTGAAAACCAATTGACTGATTCACTGGCTAGCTTCAGTTAATTACCCCAATCGTACTTATACCTGATGTTTCACTTCTAGTTATCATCTAAGTTACCAGATTTTCGTGACGTCATCTAGATTCTGGAATATTCTAAGGATTCTAGCATTTACTCTATCTTAAAATGATGCGCCCTCTAGCTGAAGCATTTGAACAATATGATGTATTTTTTTTTATCTCTATGGCATTACAAATATAGCTTACAACATAATATTTGGATACCCCTTGGTGGCTTTTAGATAATTCTGAGTTTATAACGCTAAAAATCGAGTTTCCATACCTGCAGTTGGCAGAGCACTGATAGCCCATTTTGTAGCTTTGTGTTTAACAACAATGTTTGAAAATAATTCAATGGAAATGTGGGCTATTCAGGTAATATATTGAGTGATATACACACACACACACAATTAATAACCAGTTGTTTCACAGAAACTAATTTTTTTTAACGTAACAGAATTTTAAGTTCTTGTGTCAATGTTATTTTCTTTTCTTTCTTTATTTTTTTGTATGTTTGTCATCGTAAATCTGGTTTTACATTTTTGTTAATAATATCAAGAATATATCTGTCATGATATAAAACACTGTTTGGTGTTTGTGAGTGAATGTTTTATTATTGTTTAATTTAATGTAATGTACCGTTGTTGGGTTTGTTAGTGTCAATTTTGTTCGTGGTGCCTAGATACCTCTTCTAAGTTTTGCAACAGTTCCGGTCATGTGACCTCTTTGTCCAATACTGTATATATATATGTATCCTTGTCAGTGAAAATTACTTGTACCCGATGATGGCAAAACCTTGTCGAAACGTTGTACATTTGCTGTTATGTTAAACTTATATTAAAGTTTTTTCTTCAATACCCATTCAAGCCGTCTCCAACCATTATTAAGGAAAGTTATATATTTTGTTTTAAATTCTGACATCTATATTTTATCATTCGCAAGGGGAACGGATTTTCATACTTTTGCTAAGCGCAAAGTTACACAATGGCCATCTGAGTTGGGCCCATTACAGGGATTGAACCCCAAATTCAGCGGTATAACCTTCAAGCTTATCGCTTAGCCACCGGGAGTAAATATTCATTAACAGCCTATGCAAAAATTCAACATTCAGTTTGACCCAAATTTGACCATAACTTTTTATTTAATTCAAATTCACCAATTCTATTATTATAAAGAGAACGAATATTTAAACTGACATCTGTAAACTGCTGATCAAAGTAATGTCAACTTTTAGCCAAAACTAAAATTATCTAATAACAAAAAGTTATAATGACCATGTTCTTGTCTGCGGACTGCCAGAGTCACCCTAAAAACTAAATATTAACTTGACTTACCATTTGAATCCAGGATTCTAGTGTTAACACTTGCTTTTCTTCGTCCTACGGTATGAATAATATCAACTTTATTATCTGATTTATACTCCCACTTTTTAAGAGGTAATATTACTAGTAAGTATGATATAAACTATAATATAATTAGAAGGTTTTAGGGCAAAGCTCTATATCTTGAAAAAAAAGTTATTTTTGTTAAGGGAAGGTTTTAGAATTCTAAAATAAGGCTAAGAATTTGAACTAGGACTGTACTAGTAGTATATATTGTTAAGCTTAAGGTTACCTAGTACATTGTTATATCTTATACTATTTAAGTTTTAATGATTGTTTGAAATTGGATATAATTGAAAAATATAAGTAATGTTAAAACGCAACAAACTTTTTTGAGATTTTGATGAAAAATTTTTAAAAAAAGGGAAAAAATAGCGTATTTTAAAGCAAAATTAATTGTAAAACATCCGATTCTCTTTATTTCTTAGAAAGACTCCAAGAAAAAACGTTAGAACTTTTTACGACAGTAAAAAAAGTTCATAAAATGAATAAAAACGCAACAAACATTATTTGTGTATTTTAGTTTTCTTAAACGTTTAATTTCAGTTAAGAAAAGAAAAAACCCACGAATGACGTATAAAAAACAAAACAAATAAATTACCGTTAGATAATAATAATAATTATGACGGTAACTCACTTGTTACCCAAACATTAAATATTGTTTGAAATATACGCTCCTGAATGCCATCTGGGCAAAGAAAGAACTTAACCTTTAATGGATGAAACAGGAGACAACACATGAAAAATAAAACATAACACTAACAGACGAGAGAGTTTCAAAATAACAAGAGGCTAATAAAGTTTTCTCATGTCATGATTAATAAGTTGTAAAAAAATATATTTGTAATAGAGCTACTTTTTAGTAACGGACAAATAAAAATAAACGGATAAGCCTATAGAAATATTTCAAAAGTGAAATGGAACTAAAATAGTTCAAATTTTTTAAATTTATAAGACTAAAACTTGCATAGAAAATGGAACATCACAAAAAGCATAATAAAATGTGAGTTTTAATGAAATCAAATCGAGCATATACACGGTCTTACAAAACACGTTTTCCAACTCGACAAACACATAAAAAAAATGGCCTGCAAAATGTTTTTGCCACCAGACTGACGACATATTTTATTAGTTGTACCAGCCACCTTATGGATTTTATTTTTCTCACCACACTGATATTAAAAGTTTATTAACAGGATCATACAAATTTAATCAAAAACTTTTTAGGTGTGAAAAAAAAAAAGGTGCGGTCAAAAAAGGATTGTGTGCGCGACTAAAAGGAATGAAAATAGGTTGTGTGGTTTGAATAGTGTGTACACACACAAGACTGACCTTCCCCTTTTTTCTCAAAGTTTAGTAGAATGGAAAGCGCATTACTTATAAATATGCACAAAGGTGATTGGTTAATTTGTGCATGAACACGTGAACTAGCAAATGGTGGAATTTCAGAATATGTAATACAAACAGGACTGTGCTCCCCTCCCCTTCTGTACGCCCCCGTTTACAAACTCATCCATGTATATAAATGTGTCGAAACTGAAGGAATATCGAGAATGAAAACCAACAAATGACTTTCGTTGTTTGTATGTTTTAGCGCAAAGCCATCGCGGGGAATCGAACCCCCGCATTTAAGCGTTGTTAGTCCATAAACTTCCCGCTAACCCACATGGGGATTTTATAATTGGAAGACGACATTTAATGAAGAGTTCGTTATTTGATGGCCTTTTTATTAAAGGTTTATTTAGCAACATATTTTAACGTCATGATGTGTTGTAGTTCCATTAAATCACATAATCTTCGAAAGAAGACACACGAGAAATCTAATCACCGCAGTATTTATATAAGTTGTAGTATATTCACTAAAATATATTGTAAACTACTCACTAAATCAGACACATAGATCGGTAACAGTCCGAGGTTCACCGTTGTTACGTTAGAATGGTGTTGAACTGGACGGGTATGTTTATCATAGCCAATCAGAAGGTTCTTCTTCAAACGTTTAATGGTTGAACTGCCCAGCACACTACTGGTCAGCACAGAAGCTAGAGGAAGGAAAATGTTTTCAAATAAAACCACATAAAGAGAGACGTATGTTATCTTTTTTTTTTATCCAGAATGAAAAATTTGTTGTTAAAAATTAAGTTTGTATGTATATAATTTAATTTTAGTCTTATGACAAGTGTCCACTTCACTCAACGGTATTTCAATACTGAAAGAACCAAATCCACCTTATATCAACACTATTCATTACGAAATGGGTTGTTTGTTGTTGGAGTACTATTATTGTACGTTTTTTTAATTCTTGAAAATCCCTTAGAGACTAAATATAGATTGCAACGTTACAAAATATAATAGGCCTAACACTAATGTCTAATGATAAGTTATTTAATTAGGATCACGCTTCACCAGCTTGAAAATGAAATTCACACCATAAAATTCACTACTTTATGAGTTTGTACGAGGTCAACTTTACAGAAGCAGAAACTAACTAAATTAGAATAGACATAGCTTAGTATACCTACCAACAACCAGAGTAAAAAACGGTTTATAATAGATCATTCCTTTTTTTTTTTCTTCTTCTTCACACAGTTTTGTTAGATTCCTAATAAAATGATCTGGCACACAGAAGGCTTTAAATTTTCACCGCAGCAAACTTATCATGTGAGTAGAATTAACATACAAACTAACCATATACGGCTTCACCAAGGTTGTGTTATTCAGATGTACGATTCTATCTGTTTAACCGTCGATCAAAGTTCATTTTATAATCTCCTCCTCTTCCTCATTAGTTTAAATTGCACGATCTACGATTACATAAGAAAGACATATGTTGCTTACTCTTTCCTTGGTTATTTCGTTCCAAATTATGTTAGATCACGTGAAAGATAAATCGCTAGTTTTTTTTTATCTTTCAGAACTGTAAGCTATAATTTTAGGAACTAAGAACTAACTGAGTGTAAGATGTTTTCTTCCTGAATGTTTTTAAACAGATGTTTTTATTATAACTCATTGAATTACTTCCTGTTCTTTCGACTGAAGTTCTTGCTCGTACACTGGAATTGTTGTAACCAGTAAGGCCTATTGTATAATAGTGACAGAAGCCTAGCATGATATTGTGTAAATATAACTCTACGCAGAGTAAACTGAAAATGTTATTTGACATTAGGTTATCCCCACTAAACTTTCTAAAGTTTATCTTGTAATATGTAGTAAAAAAATGATTATATAATGTATATTATGTATAATTATTTGAAACACTTTCGAAAGTGTTTTCTCATATTTCAGTTATTCTGTACGTTGTGCCTGTTTTTACTTGATTCCAAAACATTCACATTTTTATTATATTTCCTCCTTCATTTACCTATTATCTTGCAGTAAAAATCAGTCCTATCGGCAAAAACTAGTTAACAAATAATTTTAATAGTGAAGCTTATCTCGATAATATTATGTATATTATTTATATAATATACCCGTAAAGGTATGAGATGATATAAACTCTCAAATTAAATAATATCCCCATATGTAAACATATGAATAAACAAACGGGAGATAATACATATACGTAAATATACATATATATGAATAATAGAAATCAAAATTCAAGTTAAGACAATCACAGGTATAAATAATCTTTATATTTGGAATTTTGTTTGTTATCCTCCTTCCAAATTTAAAGTGGCATTTATAAATGACTTTAATTTCGATGTATCATTCTGCATGCCGTGTTAAACATAACGATATACATAAAGTCAATTCATTAAATATCTCTCTCTCACATTTAATGTCACAACTAGTTTCAGTTTTAACTTTAAATTTTCACTAAAGTAAATCCACAAATAGTATTTTTTTACAATTTTAAGTAGTAGAATTTAGCTGTAAGCAGCCTCATTCTAATTGTGTCTATAAACTACCTCCCTGTTCGACCTTGTGTAGTTGTAACACAACATGGAAATACATAGGTTCATTCTAATTGTGTCTATAAACTACCTCCCTGTACGACCTTGTGTAGTTGTAACACAACATGGAAATACATAGGTTCATTCTAATTGGATGGTGCGAACTTAGACAGCTTCTCCCTCCTTCCTTTGCTGTGCAGGTACATTATCAGTCTGTTGAAGCACCTAGACCCCAGTCACCATTTTTGACTTGATATCACAGTTATATTGTGTTTTGTTTGTTTGTTTTGAATTTCGCGCAAAGCTACACGAGGGCTATCTGCGCTAGCCGTC
>NW_013671452.1:12451-33900 GCF_000517525.1 Limulus polyphemus | reverse complement strand
TCAGATTGTGAGTCGAGCGCCTTATCCACCTGGCCAAGTAGAATAGAACGGTATTCCTCTTGGAAAGTAGTTTTAAGTAGATTTCTTGGCTGGCCAACATAGATTCCAGACATTATCTTTGTTACATTAATATCATATTGTACAATTTCATAACTACTATCATTATTTAAATATACTTAGGTATTTTTTTTAAATTAATTTTCGTGGAGGTGTTCTAAATGTAGTTAAAGTCTTCCTGGTAAACCGAATATACGAAGGTCGCAAATTTGCACAAGCCCTCTAGCTTAGGTAAACGTTACATGTTAAAACGATTGTTCTAAACGTTGTAATCCTATCCTGCAGCTGTAAATAATTTCACTACACATTGTTATCTTGTACTACTATCATAAGTTATTAATCTAAACATTCCGTTATTACACAGGTTCTTTGGTTGATTTTTCTACAAGTAAACAAGAGGGAACCCTCAATAGCCGCGGCTGTAATTAGATCTCAAGTAGGTCAAGAGATGGAGTTATGAGCTAAAAGTTTGTACTCGAAAAAAACAACCCAGGGCCATTCTTTGAGCCGCTATGCCGCGGCTAAAGATACCGTAGAGAACTATTTTCGAAAATTAAGTGAATAATTCAGTGCGACCTAAACAATAACCGTTTATCGAAAACCTAAACATTTATATATAGTTATGTAATACTGTAAAATAACCTATGATAATTGGTATTAAAACTTGTAAATATAAAAGGCATTTTAGGAACTTACTCAATGCCTCTAAAAGTAAGTGTTATAATTTCAAACACTTAATATCTTTAAACGTACCCGACATCAGCTTATAAATACAGTTATTCACAATTTTTGATGTTTTCTTCCTCCCAGTTAAAATATTTTCTTGATGGTTAAAGTGCGGGTTGTAGGATCGAAACCCAACGCCCTTTCAACCCTGAGAACGATATGATGTGACTGTCAATCCCACTATTAATTGGTTAAAAGTAGGCCAAAAGTTGGTGGTGGTTGGCGTTGACTAGCTTCCTTCCTTCTAATCTATCACTTCAAAATTAGGGGCGGTAAGCGCGAGTAGCCCTCGAGTAGATTTTCGCAAAGTTCAACAAACAAACAAAGTTTTGTTGTTTGTTTGTTAGTTTTTGTTGTTTTTTGTTGTGACGGTTGAATCAAATTATTCGGTCAGACAAGAATAACCCAAGAGTTGGCAATGAATTGGTGGTGTTGACTAGCTGCCTTCTATCTAGTCTGTCAGTTCAAAATTAAAGACCGCTAGGGCAAATCGACCTTAAGTAGCTTCACTTAAATATCCAAAAAACAAACACGCTAACATTTCTGTAGATCTTCAGATTACCAAAATGAGAAATAAACAAAATAAAAAGTGGGAGATATCTCTATTTATTTACCATATAATTTGTCACTGCATTCAGAAACGTAGTTTGATCAGGGAATATGACTGTTTTATGGATCTCTTCCGTGGCTGAGTCTTGTGTGTGTAAAACACACACACACACACATACATAGATTACTCATATACATAGTTATGATAGCTTCAGTAAACAATTTGTGTATATACCGTACATGTTATCTTCCCGTGTTAATTGTTGTTGCTATATTACTTAATAGTAGCAATATTTGTACGGTAGTTTTTAAAACTTCTGTACTTTTAAATATGTAATTTCGGATATAATATATATGGCCCTATAGTGATAAATGCATGCTCCTTGGGAGGAGGCGCACCACAGTTCGTACACCACGAGACAAGGTGGAAGGTAACCAGTCAACACCATCCACCACCAGATCTTGGCTACTCTCTACCAAAGAGTGGTGGGATTCGCCGTCACATAATAACACGGCTGAGAGGGAGAGCAAATGTTGGCTGACGGGTTACGATCCCGCAACCCGCAGTTTGCGACTCGAGCTCTCTAACCACCAGGCCATGCCAGGCCCTTGAAATCATAAATATACACTGTTTTGTAGACAGTGAATTGGTTCGCATGGTCAACCAAACCGTATATCTAATCATTTTACGAGCGAATTTCGTATAATTTAACAGTATGTTACTAATTAACCTAGAAATAGTGTAGTATAGGTAATCGTTTTGTTACGTATCAAAATAAGATATTTTTTGAGTAAATTGAAAATCGTTATATGACAGCTTTAAATGACGGGTGAATATACAGATATATAATGGGAGGTACAAGTACATAGACAATCGACGTACAGTTTGTTTTCTAGAGCAAAGCCACATTTGGCTATATACTGTGTCTATCGCAGGGAATCGAACTTGGGATTGTAACGTTGTAAGTCCGTAGACCTACCACTGCCCCACCGGGGGACAATCGTTGTACAGATAGATAGAATAATAGATTAGATAAGCTAACGATTGGATAAAGAGAATGAGAAACGAATGAATGGTTATGTATATGTAAGAATTAATGATGATTGAATTGGTTGACAGACTGAGAAAGTTAAAGATGAGTGAAATAATACGTAGGTTAAGAATGAATGTATAGATATTTAAATCAATAGATTGATGGTTGGATAGGAAGATAAAAGGGTGCATGAAAGATTTAGCGAAGAGTGATGAAATTAGAAGAAACTCGAATGGGTTGAAGTATAAATGATTAGACGACTAAAAGGATGAAGAATAAATTGATTAGAAAATGACAGATGGATGTCAATAGTGAGATGAACAAACAAACTGAATAATGGCTGAGTAAATGTATAGACAGAAAAAATAACAAGACAAGTGGATGGATAGGCAATTCCCACACCACTCGTCAGTATAAGTTGTTTAAAGTGCTGAAAATTCACATTAGTAATAATAGGCGTAACTGTATTATTGTTGTCATTTGGTGTACTCTATCCATCGCTGGGAATCAAACCCTTGATTTTTGTGTTGTAGCTCCGTAGACTTACCGCTGACCCACTGGGGTACCCCAACTGTGAATTTGGAAAGGAAAATAATTACTAATTGCTTAGATTAAAATTACTGTATTTTAAATATTACATTTTTAAATTGGATATCCTTAAATTTACGGTAAGTAATGGAAGGGAAGTGTCAAAATATTGAATGGTTAGACAGTAAAACGTGACCTACTACTTTTACTGCTAATAAATGTAACTTTAATTTTCCTCGGGAGTACAGTATAATGTAGCCTCCATGCATGCAACGTATTTGCTAATGATATATTTTCGTGTTTTACAAAGTTGAGATAAACTTGGGTGTTGGTTTTCTTGAATTATAATTAAAGTTTGGCGATGTGGCTGACTCGAAAAGGTGGGAGTTGCCGCTTATGGCCGGTGCGAACTTCCTGTTATTGAAATCAATGGGAAAATTACGTGCCTGGTAACAGAAAAGAGGAGGGTTCTATTCCAGGATTAAAGCTTCTAGTACAACCTGTCGAGCTTTGCACAGATTCTCCCCATATCTGCCTGCCTGTCTGTCCGTATTTTCGTCTTTATCGGATGTCATAACCCTATTGTAGTTGTTTCGCAGGATAAGGTATATAGGTTAGTCTTAGCTTTCTCTCCATCCTCTCATTTACACCTCAACTATTCCTTACATCATCCTTTGTTGAGCAGATATATATAGAGAATTCGGTGTAGAGCTTACAACACGTATTGTAGCTTTACAAAACTGTCTTCGTGCCAGGAGGTGACAACCAGGTTTCCCAGCATCACTTTCGAATACATTCCGTTCAACCATGCAACAGCTAGGCTTACTTAGAAATATCTAGTTATCAAAATGACCTTGTAGCTAGTAATTCCACATTTGATTTAGAAGTTGCATAAGAACAAGTCGTTAAAACATAAAGACGCACGTAACGTTACATTTCAAAATATGTCATTAACATACAGAAACAATAGCACGCATTTCATTTCGTGTAAGTTATTGTGTTTAGATAAAAAAGAAAGAGAAAGAGATGTTAAATTTCGCCATGAGCATTTTGGCAGAATATCGCTCCCAAAACATGGAATTGCATTGTAAAAAGGGGGAATCAAATTGTAAAAATTGAATTTACTGCACCACATGGATTATACTAGGTGCGGGGTTTAGAAAAGGGGGCGCCATAAAAAAAATTGAGCACCACTGCTCTGGGCAATCATTTCAAAATTAGGGATTAGCTGCCTTCCCTCTAGTCTTACACTGCTAAATTAAGGACGGCTAGCGCAGATAGCCCTCGTGTAGCTTTGCGCGAAATTCAAAACAAACAATCTCTTGATATAGTTGGCTAAAACTGGTTTTATTTGAAAAGCTAGATTAGATATTATTTTATTTTAACGGCTTACGTGATCAAGTAATTTGAATATTAAATTATACTTATATGTATTATATGTGTGTGTGTGTGTTTGCAATCCATAATCGAATAGAACTAAGTGCTATCAAGATGAATTGTTTTTTCACTCGATATAAACTCAATCTCATTGTAGACAAAATATAATATTTATAGCCAAAACATTTTTTTTTTATCAAAACACACATATACGCACATAAACCTACATTAATATAACTTATTTTTTAAAGTATTGACGTTGATTTAGTGGTAGACTATGAAACATTGCGTCTAATACAACAGCATACGCGAATGTTAATTTTCACATTTGCAAATTTAGAACATTGTATTCTAAGATTTACAAAAAAAAACAACCAAAATAAAGAGAAAAGCCGCAAAAAAATGGACAAGAGGCACACATCAATGACATCTTGTAACATCTAATTTTTCTCAGTATATTTTTTTATTATTTTAAGACATCATTTACATCTATCAGATCATCAGAAATCTAAGATGTTACAATCTTAAAGTAAAATTTAAGCTCATATATCCCAAGATACTGATTAAAACTTTTACCTCAGATCATTATAAGTATGCTTGACAGTGTATAAAATACATTAACAAGAAATCTCTTCAACAGTTTCAACAGTTTGATGGCGTTTGAAATTTAATATAATGAATTAGTGATGTCGGATCAAAGTGGCGGGAAATCACAGTCCTCTTGCCTTCACGAAATAAGCGAACTTTCGCCATTGCTTGGTTCGAAAAGTTTTAAATATCTAAAACATCCTTTAATGAAAGGCAAGGCTATTTGGTGCTTATTATCTAGCACCCGCGACGACTATCTGGTTAATATTGAACGATCTCAAAAGGCTTTAATCAAGTTCCTATTAGCGCCTGTGGAGATGAAATGTTAGACGGGAAATAGTTGGTAATGAATTTAATCAACTCTAAAATGAAAACCTATTGGTTCTAACATTCTGTATTTGCTAAAGTTCTATCCAGAATAATGAGAAAAGTTAGAACATGTGTTTCAAAAAAAATGAGTAAAGAAAACCTGTTGAAAGTCTGTAATACGTTTTCTTTAATAGCCATTCTTTAAACTTAATTCATTTTTGTGTGTGTGTGTTCCCGATTCGTAAGACGCGTTTCAATATCTCGTAAGTTACAAATTCTCTAAAACAAATTCCTAGCACATGGAAAAGAGCCTAGTGAAACAAAGGAGCAAACCCAAATAAGTAAGAAAGTTCAAACACAAATGTGAGTTCGCTTATATCCCGAAAGTTACCTACGTTAAACTACTCTGTTTCTTTCTTAGTTTACATAATGTCAAGATGTGAGATAAGCATAATTTATAATTTCATTAATTCACAAGGCAATATGTGTATTTATTTACCTCATACTATTTACGTATTTATATTGCTTTGTCTTAGTCTTTTCTGTTTTTATAACCTTTGGAATTACAATAACTTTGTTAAATTTGAACTCTTTTTTTTTTTTGTTTTGTTTCTTATTGTTGACTAGACGATGATTAATTTGAATTTTTATTTGAAACATTACCTAACGCTTATGATCAAGTACCTACATAAAAGTCCCTTAGTGAGTCAGCGGTCATTTACCGAACATACAATGCTAAAATCCAGGGTTCGATTCCCCATTGTGTAGCTTTGCACTAAAATAGAAACCAACAACTTACATAAAAAGAGAAAAAATGTATATAATGCCAATGCTGCCATCTAGTGTCAATACGAATTAAAAAACGATAATGCGTTGTTCTTATATAACTGTGATGCAGCACAGTTATATGTAAACGAATATCAATATAATTAATCGTTGACAATGCTTTTCATCATTCTTATAGCTACTCGATATACTCAGTTTAATAATAATGTCATGTTTTACACTTGAAATTATGTGTTTGTCTGTTGGGTTTCACACAAAGCTTGCCGTCATCACCATCCACCGCCAACTCTTGGGCTACTCTTTTACCAACGAATAGTGGGATTGACCGTCACATTATAACGCCTCCACGGCTGAAAGGGCGAGCATGTTTGGTGTGACGGGGATTCGAACCCGCGACCCACTGATTGCGAGTCGAGTACCCTAACCACCTGGCCATTGTGTTTTGTCTTTGTCAACTGTGTCATTTGGTCCCTCCCCTTCCCTATTAACTGTAGGACCTAGTCCTGAGTTTTTTATTTCTCCCCTTTGCCTGATATTAGGGTCCATACCGAACATTTTGCAGATCAATTACGTGAGGGGGTTAGTATGATGCGCCCCCACATATTTCAGAGGCACATGATCTTGCATATCATTGTTCAGCAAATCCTTGGGTCATTCGAGTTTTGTTAGAACTAATAGAAGGACTCTCCCTCCTTTTTCTCGCACCTCCTGTCTTATCCCCTGTCCCAGTTCCTTCCCTCTCTCTAGATATCGTTTCCTGCTAGCGTCTCACAAAAGCAGTTCAAGACTGTCTTTTCAAGATTGCCATTAAACAGGTTTCTGCTGTTTTTCCAAGAATCTGTTCCCGATTTTTTGTCATTCCAAGAAGACCGGGTATTTGGATCTTGTTTTTGATCTCTCCTGTCTAAATTGCTTTCTCGACATGCCTCGGTTCACCATGGAACCCTACCTGTCTCTCAGATGGATTTTTCTCCTAGGGCTTTGGATGACGAGATTTGACGTGTCCGGCGCTTATCTTCACACCCCTATTGCTCGGGCTTCACATCATTATTTATATTTTGTCCACGAGGATCACGTTTATCAATTTTGAGCTCTTCCTTTAGAGCTGGCATCGGCATTCCATGCTTTGTTGGATGGTCTGGTTATTTGCAAGATTCCTAAATTTTTGCGGGCTTAATTTCCATCTGTATATGGATGTCTGGCTCCTTTGGAGAGTCTTCCACACTTACCCAACTTCTCATCAGAGAAGCTACCAGGTAGGGTTGAATTATCTAGGTGGAGAAGTCTGTTATTCACCCCACCCAATATTTTGTTCGTCTGTTTTGTTTTTTTCAACTTGTAACTCAGTCAAGCCCAGCCTTCCCCTCTTTGTCTGCAAGTCATGGAGTTTTAGTTCAGAGGGCACTATCATCACCTTCTCTCCTTGCACGAGAGGTTTTGTCTTTTTTGAGGACTTGGGTGTCACTGAAAGATCTTATTCCTCTGGGTCATTCCCACATGCATTCCGTGCAGTGGGCACTACAAGATCAATGACACCTCAACATGGACCCTCTGGATTTACAGATATCCCTTCTTGCTTCCTTTCAGTCCGACTTTTTTCTGGTGGTTAGACGGGCAACACGACAGTGTGGGTACCAATTCCTACTCCCATCCAAATATCCACATCTTTACAGATGTCTCATTCTCAAGATGGGGTGTGGTCTCTCAACTGCCAGATATTCAGACTGCTATACTTTCAGTTGGATACTTCCCAGCTGTATGCATTTGACACTCGTTTGAATGCCAGACTTCCTCTCTTTTGATCCCCAGTTTCATATCCTTTGGTTTTCGTCATGGATGCATTCAACCAGGATTGGAAGGGCCTTTTCCTTTATACATATTCTCCCATCTATCTTCTACCCTGAGTAATTTCTCTCATACTATCCACACATTTTTCAGTCCTTCTTGTGGCTTCTTTCTGGCTAGCTCAACTGTCTCTTCTCCAGGAACTACCTCTGTTATCTCTCACAGTCCCTCCTCCAGCAACCTCACTGAGGAGTGTTTCATTTCTCCATTCCCATACTTCATGTATGGCTTTTATCCTGTCTCTTGCAAGGAGTTTGAGACTATCCATAAATGTTGTTTCACTCTGTCTATTTCTCATCCATGCCTGTCTATCTGGCATGGATTCTCCCCTTTCTCAGATATCTGATTGTTAATGGTTCTTTGAAATGCGTTTGTCCATTTCAATCATTGTGAGCTTCAGGGTAGCCCTGTCATCTACTTTTCATTTTCCTACGTGTTTTTCTCTCGAGCTATGCATCTCCATCATCTTCCTCATACCACTCAATTGCTGGACTGGAATCTAAATATTGTTCTCTTTGCCCTTTCTCCCTTCGAACCACTAGCCTCATGTTCCTTGTATCATCTTTCCTTCACCTTTTGGCTTGTGGACATCACCAGTCAGACTTGTTCACCATTGACATTCACCAGATTTGTACCACAAAACTTACGTTCTTTCATATCCTGACCATTCCTTCTTTCCCAAAACATCATCTGCCCACAAAGTAGATTTCACCTTCACCCTTTTTTCCCTTCCTTCCATATCTCATATTTTCTCTCAATGATCTGGATCATCTCCTGTGTCTGGTCTGTGCTTTATGGTGTTACACGTTGCACACAATGCCAAACGTAAGGCACCAAATGCCACTCAAAAAAATTGCTGTTCAGCTTTTAAAGAAGGATCGCTTTTGGAAATTACGGAAACCATAAGTTCGTAGTCTACCCAGTAGAGGGAGCATTTGCATGATTACTCTTTCTTTTGTCCCCCACCCCACTTCAGTTCTTGCTACATGGTTGTTAATAATAAATCTAAAATAGCTTCCATTTTATGGTTAGCACTCTGATCCCTTGAAATAGAAAAATCATTTCAAGAAATCTCTTTCCCTTGTATTTGACTCCATATATTACCAATTAATGTGTGAAGTCTCCTGTAATTATTGCATCAATATTCTTATTAACAACAACGTTGATCTCATTATGCAATTTCCTCCTTCTGTCTGATCATGTGATCTTTAACAATTAAAAACTGATTACCCTTCAAACCCCTCATCATATAGATCCAACCTCTGGAATACCTTTTTTTATGTTTTCATCTCTATAAGACTGCAAACTTTGTGCCATCAATCAAAAATACAATTTCAGTGTCTTAATTTTTGCAAAACATCACAAACTACAGTATAAAATGAAAGAAATGTTTATGAAATTGAAAGGCCTAAAAAAACAAACACGAAAGAAGCCTAATGTTATATTTAGAGGTATACTGCATGCCATAGTTTAAGACTAGTTTCATCCTGTTCTTTAGGTCAGCTGTATTCAAGCATGGTTCCAAGGTTTGCTTCGAATACAGGTAAAATATAAATACCTTAACAAGTAAAATAAAATATAACATTGCAGTAAAAGTGTATCCTCCCCTTTAAACCCCCCTCAAAAGTTTAGATGGGACTTAACTTACAATATGTATGACATTGTAGTTAATGTGTATCCTCCTTTTTAGAAACCCCCAAAAGTTTGGATAGATAATTGAAATTACACCCACATTAGAAGACCCTGGTACAGAAAAGCTTTGCCTCTTCAATATTTTATGCTAGGTTATTTTCAAAAGACCAAATGAACTGTCAAATGTCAAAAGACATTATGAATAAATGGCAGAACTTGTAGGAAACAAAGGACACTGTTCAGGAAGACATTATGAATAAATGTTCCCAACGCAGCTATACATTACATTATAAATTATATATTCCATTGCATCTTTTAGTTTTAGCAGTAAAATAGTCAAGAGGTTTAATGGTTGGTTCCATACTCACTACTGTGGATAAGCAAAGAGTGAGGGTTTAATTCATATAGAAACCACATAAATTTAGCTCTGTAACTTCATTTACTCAGGTGTAATATTGAATTGAAATCTTGCAAAACGAGGGCCATTAAAACATGCTGTTTAAACATAGAGAAAATCCATCCAGAATGAGCCATTAAACTTATTCAAGCAGTCATCTTAGTTAACATTTTGTAAACTTGAGGGCCCCCTGACAGGTACAGTTTCCCTTGCAATGAACAAATCCTACTTCTCCATCTTTGTTATGGTAGGAACTGAAAATATTTCTGTTGTTGTTGCTTCTGTATGGGCTGACTTTAACCACTTCTAAGTACTAAAGTAAAATGTAAACAAACCTTTAATAGCAATGAAAGCAGTTTGAGAATTTCATTTTATGACACATAAAAATTAAAACCTTGCATGCAATTGCTACTGTCTTTCAGTGATTAGTGTTCTGGTTATAAAGTAGGAAAATATGATAATGTTAAGACGTACAAAAATTAGGTAACTTGCAAGCTAAATCAGTGATTATGTTAAATATTTCAAGCCAAATACAGAGGTTTCTATGGACTTTTAAACCAAGAACTTGAAAAATGGTGAGCCAGGATAATACAGAAAACGAGTTTTACTTTTTAAGACTTTGTAGTCTCTATGTCAACAACATTTGGGAACAGAAATTTTGCTATATTTTACAAAAAAAAAGATATTTCTTCAAACTTATCCAGCATTAAGATTTCAGGTGAATTCTCTCGTCACCGAAGTAATAGCTTTCTAATTGTTCTGGAGCACAGTTTATGATATATTATTAATGACAGAATTAGAAACCTGTTTCTCTTGTTAATAATGTATCATCATATTAATATCCTTCTAATCTGTCACTTTTAAAAGCTTTTGTTGTCATCTATTGATAAATTTGTTTTGTTTTTAGCAATCAGTAACATTTTAAATTGTCTGGTTTTTTTGTTTGCAGAGGTATAAATAAGACTTAAAAGATGGCAAGGAAAAACGACGTAATGAACCTAGTTTCAAGACTGACAGAGTAATAACTCCGGGTTCATATAACATTTTAACTACCGATGTTAAATACAGAAAAGATAAAATAATTACAGCTGTTTGTTCTTAAGATTGTTAACGGAGACGTTTCTTACATAACCAAGTTTTTAACTTTATAGGTCTGCAGAAAGAAAGAAAAAAGATTGAATTTTCTTTGCTATTTTTACATTGTTTAATTCAATTGTGTTAACTGAAAGTTCAAGAGCAAAATCAATAATTCAAAAATAATTGTACAGAAAAATGATGCGAATTGGAAGTAAACATTTGTTGATTTCTCTTCTTGGAGGACGTGAAAACTAAAGCTGCAAGTCTAGACTTGTAGAAGTTCTCAGTTTATTAAACAAATAACAGCTTTGTGCTTTTCATATATTTAGTAATAGTGGTTCGCCATCAAAGGTCAGCTTTCGAATTTACTTTCCTTCACTGGAGATGGGGCAACATCTACAGGCAACAGGTCTCCCCAATGGCTAATACGTGCACAACGGTATAAATGTCTGAAATTAATATACATTAAACTGAATATAAGATAGTTTCCTTTATAATACTACATACGACAATCACTTAAAAATTGCCGCAGTCAACATGCAACAGTGGGGTGCTCAAATGTTAAGGTGATAAACCTGTCCATTCAATATATCATTGTTCAGTCATGTTTAAGAACTATTTTTTGTAAGTATGTGAAGCCTGTTCACAACTTTTATAGCAAAGCAGAATAATCAAATGAGCACAGTGAACTTACCACTTATGCTTAGCTTTGGTAAAGATGACTGTTACTATGGTACAGTGAATTTACCCCTTATGTTTAGCTTTGGTAAAGATGACTGTTACTATGGCACATTGTACTTACCCCTTATGTTCAGATTTGGTAAAGATGACTGTTACTATGGCACAGTGAACTTACCCCTTATGTTTAGCTTTGGTAAAGATGACTGTTACTATGGCACATTGTACTTACCCCTTATGTTCAGCTTTGGTAAAGATTACTATTACTATGGTACAGTGAACTTACCCCTTATGTTTAGCTTTGGTAAAGATGACTGTTACTATGGCACATTGTACTTACCTCTTATGTTCAGATTTGGTAAAGATGACTGTTACTATGGCACAGTGAACTTATCCCTTATGTTCAGATTTGGTAAAGATGACTATTACTATGGTACAGTGAACTTACCCCTTATGTTTAGCTTTAGTAAAGATGACTGTTACTATGGCACATTGTACTTACCTCTTATGTTCAGCTTTGGTAAAGATGACTATTACTATGGTACAGTGAACTTACCCCTTATGTTTAGCTTTGGTAAAGATGACTGTTACTATGGCACATTGTACTTACCTCTTATGTTTAGCTTTGGTAAAGATGACTGTTACTATGGCACAGTGTACTTATCTCTTATGTTTAGCTTTGGTAAAGATGACTGAAGAAGACATACTGCTGCACGGTTAACTTACCCCTTATGTTTAGCTTTGGTCAAGATGACTGAAGAAGACTCTTACTGCTGCACGGTTAACTTACCCCTTATGTTTAGCTTTGGTAAAGATGACTGAAGAAGACTCTTATTGCTGCACGGTTAACTTACCCCTTATGTTTAGCTTTGGTAAAGATGACTGAAGAAGACTCTTACTGCTGCACGGTTAACTTACCCTTTATGTTTAGCTTTGGTAAAGATGACCTCATGGAGGTGGCCATCATTACAGCACATTCGACACACAACGTGTTTTCTTCTAGGAAGAACTGGTTCAACAATTCTTGGCCACTTATTTCCTGGAATTACATTATTAGTTAAAACCAATAAGATGGTCAGTGCATCAGTTTATTGTTTTTGTATGGAAATAAAACAGGCATATATTTTAGTATCTTAGCTTTTCATCTGCATACGTACATCTGTGATTGAAGTTAGCTTAAGTAAGATAGTGATTCATAACCCAGAAGTTTTCCTAAAGATGAACAGAACTAAAGAATGACTTTCTTTTCCATCATGGAAGTTGTACGTTTTTAGCGTAAAACCTAAGCCTACATACCTAAGCCTAAGGCGTCATACAAAGTTACCCCTGGAGAGTGATGGATTATCACTTTTATTTCAACAGTTACAGTTAACTCATTTTCAAATCACACAAATAACAAATTTTGTGATAATATTCTGGATTTCTGTAAAATTTATTTCTTCCAGCGTGACACTGAAGACTAGATTATAAAGTTTTTATTTAGTTACGACAAAAACAACTCGGGTAAAAATACTTACCATTTCTTCCTTTCCTGAGAACAACGTATGAATATCTGTGGTTACATTTCTTCATTGTCTGAAACATGAAATTGTAAAATTTTCAGAGAACTTTATGTAACAACTTCCACCAAAAAATCTGATAAAAATTATTCAATAATAATAATAATAATAGTTTTTTTAATTATGAGTAACAGTAATTATGAGTCTGTAGTGTTTAATATTATTTATTCCTCATAGTTTTACCACTACAATACTAAACATTGGCCCCATCAGCTTTTTCTATACACCACATTGCTTGTGGGCCCACAACTTTGTTGGTCACGGGTCACGTAAAAATTTTTAACATAAATATCAGCTAATCCCATTAATTCCTGCTAAAATTTCCTATACATTTTATACAGTAAAACTTGTATGAAATTAGCAAAACCAATGACCAAAGGTCAGTATTCAAAATGGTAGATGTTTAGATTTTGTGACAGAGAATGCTGTTTTGTTCAAAAAAAAGATTTTGTATATGCAACTTAGATTAAGGATTCAAAGAGCAATAATAATGTGGTCACTGAGTGACCTTCATGACCTTATTATAGAACATATAACAAGAGTAAGCCAAAGTCATATACACGAAAACGTTTCTTAAACAGTCCAAATTCACCTCTTGTATTCTTCTACCTTATTGTGTTCAAATATGTAAATGTTTCTTGACCTTTGGCCCCTGTATTTCAACCCCCTTCTCCACTTGTACTACTCAGACATCTTTATGTGTTGAGATTGTTTTCTGTTGAAAATTAGTTCAAATACTCAAAATTATGGTAAATGATAACGAAATTCTGGCATTTTAAATTTTGTGTCATAATATAAGTTAATTTTCCAGAAATAATACTGTAAAAAATCAAAATATTCAAATAAGATCATAACTTCAATGAAATTCTCTTGCAGTTAGAGTGGTAAAATTTTCTAAAATGTCTTTTTATAACCACATTATTCACATCCTCAAAATAAATTTTAAAAACAATTATTTTTTTTGAACACATGACAGCACCCCTTCCAAACAAAATATAGATGTCTGTCATTTTGTTTCTGTTTACCTCATTGGCTTGAAATTGTCAAAGATATTCCAGTTTTTCTAAGTATTTCCATGAGATTCTATTTTATACTAAACTCTGATATTGACCTTAGGTCGTCGACCTTGCCTGGTTCTCCTTTATCTACCACAATCCAATATGTTAGTGTACATAATAAAATCAATTTGTTAACTTTAGTTAAAATTACTATGATGCTAATAATAAAATTTCATAAACTCTTATTCTCAATCACTTTACATCGACGTACATCTTTTAAACACTGCAACTCTGTCCGTAAATGATAGTTATCGCTCAAATATTTGATAAATTAATCCTTAACAGCAATGTGTTCTAAAGAAAATTTTCAAGTTGTTTAGCCACAAAAGAAATATATTTTCCTTATCAGAATACATTAAAACAGTGTTTCCCAAACTTTTGTCATCTATACCTCCCCTAATAAATATGATTTCTTGTGCATCCCCCCATTTTTTTTAAAGGAGTGAAAGAGTGAGTTAAGTGACGAGATATATTACATGGGTACGTATTAAAATGTGTTGTAGTAATTAGTTATTATATCCATTAATGAAAAATATTGAACTGCTTAATTCTGCGTTACTCCCCTAATCACTTTTGGGAATTGCTGTATTAAGTGTTTTTGTTTTTGATTCAAAGTCTTAAATTAACTAACTTTTCAATTAGAATTACTTCATTAAACATTTATTCTTTTAAAGTCTCTTGGGGGCACAGCTTACTTGAGAAACAAAATTATTTAAAAACAGACAGAATGTGATTTGTCAACAAAAAGTATTTAAAACAGACAGACTGTGATTTGTCAACAAAATTATTTAAAACAGACAGAATGTGATTTGTCAACAAAATTATTTAAAACAGACAGACTGTGATTTGTCAACAAAAATTATTTGACTGTGATTCGTCAACAAAATTATTTAAAAACAGACAGACTGTGATTTGTCTACAAAATTATTTAAAAACAGACAGACTGTGATTCGTCAACAAAATTATTTAAAACAGACAGACTGTGATTTGTCAACAAAATTATTTAAAACAGACAGACTGTGATTTGTCAACAAAATTATTTAAAACAGACAGACTGCGATTTGTCAACAAAAATTATTTAAAACAGACTGTGATTCATCAACAAAATTATTTAAAACAGACAGACTGTGATTTGTCAACAAAATTATTTAAAACAGACTGTGATTTGTCAACAAAATTATTTAAAAGCAGGCAGACTGTGATTTGTCAACAAAATTTTTTAAAACAGACAGACTGTGATTTGTCAACAAAATTATTTAAAACAGACAGACTGTGATTTGTCAACAAAATTATTTAAAACAGACAGACTGTGATTTGTCAACAAAATTATTTAAAACAGATAGACTGTGATTTGTCAACAAAAATTATTTAAAAACAGACAGATAGACTGTGATTTGTCAACATTGATTAAATATTAAATTACTTACCTTATCATTCAGAAGAGGAATATACGAGACTTCAAAGTTACAGGGAATTTTACTGTCTGCTACGGGACACTCCATGTTATGAGGACACTAAATGAAGCGAAACAAGTTTCAACAATCATAACCTTAGGTGTTTTAATAAATAAGTTAATAAAATATTGTCCTGTTACTAAACTAACTGGTGTTATATATAAAAAGTTAGGAAATCTTTTTTGCATAATTAACATTGCTGTTCATTATAGGCATGTCAGGATGTACAAAACAACGATACTCAGGGGTTCGCGTAGGTAACACCATCTCAATAAACAAGTAAGTTTTTTAATACTGATGTTCTTTTTTAATTGCACACTCAGTTACATATGTCTTTTATTTGATAGTGAAAAGTGGGAGAACGAGAAAATTATTAGTTAATAAAAACAGTTTGTTGGGTTGGTGGAATCTTTCAAAAACATGGGGTCTGCTGGGAAAAAAATGATAATAAAAGGGGTCCTTGGTGGAGAAAAGGCCTTAAGCCTACTTAACCACTTGGAAATAAAAAGAAACTAAAACTTACTGGAGCTAAAACACATGGTTTTTCTTCTTCGTCAAAATGTTTCTAAAACAAACAAACAAAAAAACATTAACAATTATTTTGTAATATGTCAAATATAAGGAGAATAAAAATAATTTGTTTTTATAAAATGTTTTATAATTTGTTTTACCACCAGAGGTGATACAATTATTTCAATGAAATAGATCTTGCTTCTAAAATATAAATCTTATGCATAAACAATACTTTTAATTTATTTTGGCTAAAAAACATATTTATAGATAATGATTATTGTTTTGCTATCATGTTGTTAACACTTCCATCCCTCGATGGATTTTTCAGATTTCACTCTTTTTAGAGCACTAGTACCAAATTAAAACCTACATCACACATACACCAACAGCACACCAGACATCACTTTTCAATACAGTTCTTGTTATATGATGCATTTACTCTGTTGCTCAAGTTCAGTGAAAATCAGGAGTGGTATTAAGAATTCAACAGGCGTTTTAAGAGTAAATAATGTGTGGACGTGTTGTCCATGAAGGACCAAAACAAACAGGATGAACTGGATGCCAGTTCAGGACTGTGAGCGAGATGGGAAATAACTGTCCATCTGAACTTTTCTATTGTAGATGGCATTTCACCCGTCAAGGAAACATATGACGGCTATTAACACTGACCAAAATTTAACCATGTCCAATGTAAAGTACAAATAAATCCACTTCTTTGTAAACCACACTAAAGTGAAAGTTAATTTCTGTTTGTAACAAAGTTGAGTACACATTGTACTTAACGATCTAACCAACTATAGATAAACATAAATACAAATTATTTATGAAAAGAACCCAGATATCATAATACGACCTCTGTCTTCCAGAACAAGGAAAATTATGACTATAACATGTACACAGATCTTTCTCACCTGAAGAATACGATCTCTAGCTTCAAGAACAACAGTGTGACCCGCCTTGGTACCATTTTCTATTATCACCTGCTCGTACAGAAATGGTTAATGCAACATACAAATTATAACCAGTTCTTTGCAAATCTAACAAATACTCTTTGAAGAAATGATGGATCAATAAATCAAAAATTCTTACTTGAAAAATCTAAACCATGTAAGGTTTAATAGCAAGGTATCCGCTACGTGCCCTGAAGTTTGAAATTTTATTGATTTAAAGAAATAATTTTTAAAATGAGCACTCATGTTTGTGAAGTTAAAAAAAAAAAGCATTCTGCAGAAAGTGTTTTTCAGTTATACATGAATGTATCTAACATAACTTGTTATCCCACCTCTTTAAAGATACTTAATACCAGGTTATAAACCAATGTGTAGAGGTTTATAAACTTGGGGTACTTACCAACATATCTACAGTCTTTCTCCACAGTTGATCAATGAGATTGAACCTATCACTGGCAGAAGGTAGTTCAAGAAGACTGTAGCAAGAAGTCACTATATCGTACGTTCTCTACGGTAGAAAAAGATTGACAGAAGGTAGTTCAAGGAGTATGTAGAACAAGTTACAAATATAAATGTCAAGTGACAGTTACTCTAGAACATCTTAATGACCATTATTTCAACTTAGTGACTTCTGTTATTATACCTTATTTGTAATATTTGCATGAAGGTACACGAGGGCTATTTGTGCTAGCCGTCCATAATTATGAACTGATAAACGAGAGATAAAACAACTAGTCACTGTAACTGCACCCATTTCTAACGCTAATGTAATAGTGGTAATTGACTGTCACTGTTGTGATGCACCCACTCTAATTTCATACAAAATGGGAAGCAAACCATGAACCCTCAGACTTGCAATGCAGCACTAGGCCGTGACCTATGACCCACCTATGACCCATGACCCACCTCCGAGTGAGACATCAAGAAGTAATATTGAGTATGATAATAAATGTTTTGAATGAAACTTAAAAAAAAAAACTTAAATCTTCGGTTTTGTTGTCCCGTGACACACGAGAATTTACAAGTCTTAGCTTTCAGTCTCTGGAACTTAAGTAATTCTTTTCGTACACTAAATCTTAATGTATAGACAGGAACTAAGTTAATTGTTCTAATTACTCATCCTTCCTTCAAATTCCAAGAAAGAAAAATAAATCTCTTGGGAACTCTTGACAGAAGCCACACCCATTTCTAACATAGTCGTATGAATTTGCACTCAATACTATTTATTTCTGTAGATGTTTATAACCAATAGAAAGAGCTGATTTTTAAAGTACAATTTTCTATTGGTTGTTTTCAAATTGGCAGAATTCCATACAAGTTCTTGAATATACTCTCAGTATTGTTGCTGCTTATGTCTTTCTTAGAACTTATATATCACCTAGAAATATGTTAGTTAGATAGACAATTAAATTGTATTTAGGTGTTATTTTATATTTTAGTTATTTATGTTTCAAAATGCGTATTAGAAAGGTTTAATAATTTTTTAAAAATATAACAAAGACTTTGCCGTAGATTTCATGAGGCTTAGTGTCATATGCGATTGCAACAACATGCTACCAAAGACTAAAGTGTCTCTGCCGATGATACGATAATATTTCCTGAGTACACCTGTTAATGCTAAAGGACAGGAAAGGAAAATAAAACATTAAAAACCAACTATATGTGAAAATGTAAAAACTTGCAATTAAGAATATAACCAAACGAAGATCTTTCAAGATTAATCGACGAAAAAATTAAAAGGTGTGTATATTTTTCCATTTCTTAATTTTAAAAATTTCATTGCACCATAATTGTTGATGATAATACTCGAAATACTCAGAGTCTGAGTACAAATAACTACAATACAAAAATAACGGATCTTTTGTTAATATACTTAATTAAAATAATCTCATTCTTTATGTTTAAAATACTTGTAATCTTTAACAAAATTTTACCAATTGTTGTGACAACGTGTTAATAAAACTCAGAATTATCATAAGCATTGCTGTATTATTCCCCATACGAGTAAGTACCCAATCAGCTAAGCCCAAAAGCTCATTTCATACGTACTTTAATAGATAATTTGGGTTTGATACTGTGGTCACAGTTTTATGTAAAACAGAACAAACTAGTAAGTCATCATCTATGTAATGAGATTGTTTTTTTTTTTCATAGCTGTATAATAGCATTTAGAAAGTACTTCAAACAAAACCTTCCTAACCTCATTAGAAGCAGGCAAGAACTGTCTGAAAAAAATACCATCCATAAACATCCTGCTGTTCTCGTCTCCGCCTAAGAACATATAAAAAAGAAATTAAATTCATATATAAAGTGGTGGATTAAGACACCTCATGGCCCCCTCGTGCATATTATTTTTGTTGTACAAGACAAGCGTTACTTCACGGTTAAATATACACTTTAGTTTACATGTGTATGTTTATAGTTCCAGTTTTTGTGTATATATACATGTTTTAATGTTAATCCTATTTTAACAATATGAATCTTGCTTGAAAAAGTTATTTATTCATAACTACAATAAAATTTAAAACGGTACTCACAATTTAAGAGAAAATTGTTTTTAAAATTCATTTCCTTTCTAAGAATTATTCTTTACATACAGTATCTTAGCCTGAAGTTTGTGGGGCAGCAGCCCCGTCTACCCTCTCATTAATCCACAATTGTATATAAATTTGTTAATGAACAATTAGCAAATTACTATTACAAAAAGGATTCAAACTAAAACACTCCTGTGAATTATATCTTAAAAAATAGTTCACTGAAAGGTTACACTTTATGTCGATAAAGAATAATTTCAATGGAAAAAATATTTTTTTTCTACAAGTTGTTGTTCAACTTTCAATAGTTTAGGTTTTTCTTACCACTTCAAGAGTTAATTTTTTAAGTGTTCTTCACATAAACCATGTTTGTTTGATTCCAGTGTACAGTCCTTTACTCACCGTTAATAACCTAGAATACTTCAGATATGTGGATAACATGTGAAATACTATCCATCATTATTTTGTGGATTAACAGTTTTTCAATTTAATTATTAATTTATTTTCTTCACCAAACTGTAAATTTTTACTGATGAACCATGAATTCACCAAAACTAGTCTAGTGCAGTAGAAGTAGCAAATAAAAGGAGAGATTAGGCCTCTAATTTGCCTTTTTTTCACTGAAATTTGTGTTCTGGTGAAGAAAAAATGAATAATTAAATATATCGGCTATAACGTTGGTATAGTGCAAAGCTACACAATCGCTATCTGTGCTCTGTCCACCGAGGGGGGAATCAAATCCCAGATTTTAACTTTACATGCCAGTACACCATTGACAAAAACTAAGAGCTAGATAAGTTTCCTTTTGTGATTAACCAATAGCATATCTTTTGTCATGAAACCTGGTAAACCTTGACTGTAAGCAAACAATAGTTGTAACTTATAATACAATCAAACTTACCTTGAACCAAAAGCTGAGAAAGATTATTCATATCACTTGATACATCCACACAAAAATACTCTATTATTGATCCTCCCCATGCTGAATGAGCTGCCCTAAAAACATAAAGAGAACCCGGTTAGTTGAAAACTAATGTGTACAATAAATGAGAGGACAGTATATTGCATATAAAGTTAAACGTGTAAAAAACAAAAATTATAAGGTAATTAAGAACACAAGTCTTTAAATAAAATGTTTAACATGCAATTTCATCTCTTTAAAACTATTTGAAATTTTTCTTCTAATATTTCCTATCCTCACAGACACAAACTGAACTATCAGATATAAAACATATTGATACATGTTCACATGGCCATTTCAAGGACTGAATATCAAGGATTCTTGTGTGTCATGCAGGAATAAACCTTTAGTTACAGCTACACACTTTAAAGGTTTACACTCACACCTTTAGTTACAGCTACACTTTAAAGGTTTACACTCACACCTTTAGTTACAGCTACACACTTTACAGGCCTACACTCACACCTTTAGCTACAGCTACACACTTTACAGGCTTACACTCACACCTTTAGTTACAGCTACACACTTTAAAGGTTTACACTCACACCTTTAGTTACAGCTACACACTTTAAAGTTTACACTCACACCTTTAGTTACAGCTACACTCTTTAAAGGTTTACACTCACACCTTTAGCTACAGCTACACACTTTAAAAGTTTACACTCACATCTTTAGCTACAGCTACACACTTTAAAAGTTTACACTCACACCTTTAGTTACAGCTACACACTTTAAAGGTTTACACTCACACCTTTAGTTACAGCTACACACTTTAAAGGTTTACACTCACACCTTTAGTTACAGCTACACACTTTAAAGGTTTACACTCACACCTTT
>NW_013671452.1:0-11340 GCF_000517525.1 Limulus polyphemus | reverse complement strand
TTTAAAGGTTTACACTCACACCTTTAGCTATAGCTACACACTTTAAAGGTTTACACTCACACATTTAGTTACAGCTACACACTTTAAAGGTTTACACTCACACCTTTAGCTACAGCTACACACTTTACAGGTTTACACTCACACCTTTAGCTATAGCTACACACTTTAAAGGTTTACACTCACACATTTAGCTACAGCTACACACGTATCATTTAAAATACTTCTGTAAGGAATCAACTTGTCCTGTTGTTCTGTGTTAACTTAAGAGTCTGCAGTACTTACTTTATAATGACTTCTATTTATTCTGAATGCTTAACGTAAGCCTTCTTCTCTTTTTGGTGCTTTAGATTCAAAAACAAGATCCTGAATTCAAACCAAAAAGTCTTTTTGATTTTGGTTCTGGAGTTGGTTCTACTATATGGTAAGCCTGTAAAGTGTAGCTGTAACTAAAGGTGTGAGTGTAAGCCTGTAAAGTGTGTAGCTATAGCTAAAGGTAGCTAAAGGTGTGAGTGTAAACCTTTAAAGTGTGTAGCTGTAACTAAAGGTGTGAGTGTAAGCCTGTAGAAAAAAAACAACAATCCTGAATAAACAGAAGTTATGTGGGTTACATGTATTTGAAAGGGAACAGAAAACAGCATTCGTACTTGAGAAAATACAAGTATAAGATATAACACTGTGTTAAAAATACAGAATCTGTTGTAAGTCTTGTAGATTAAAGAATTATTAAAAGTATAACTGAAAATCAAAAAATGGGAAAGTAGAAATATGAAGAATTAACTGATCAAAATACTGTGTGTATGTTTGCACTTTTATTCTTTAATTCTACATATCTCTTTTTTTTATTTTAATGACCACTTGTCCAGAACAATCCTGAGATGAACTAACTCCAAATGGTCGTGTTAAGTTTCCCATAGTTACATATTTCAACTACAAACATTTTCAAAATTTAGAACACTTTTTAAACCATTTTATTTTGCACATCAACATTTTTTAGAATAACAACAGTTTTGTATAAAATCACTCAAACTTTACTACAATATCAGAAGAACCTTATATTAATATGTGATTGTCTAATACATGTATTACTATAAAATAAAGTGTTTTACATTAGTATCAATACTAAATGTGGAATCATATTTTATAAAGTTTTATCAGCAAAGATCGTTACAAAAAGAATGCCTAAACGTGAAACCTAAAACACCAGTAATACTGAACACTTGATGTTTCTTCATTTTCAATGATTTTCTGCGGTTGATATTAAAAAATTCTTTTCCATAAACGAAATGAGAAATTTATTCTTACTTCAAAAAACCTAAGCTTTCCTCTTTGGACATACTATGATCAGAGACTGTGATTATTAAATAACTCAATTCTTAAAGGTCGTAATCATGAAAATACACAAGATTTTAAACTAATACCTTATGATTTAACATGAAACGTTCCAATATCCATCTTAGTTAGAAGAACTCAGTAACTGATGAGTGAAGAAAAATGTAAAATTAAATATTTAAAAAAAAAAGCAGAAACATCAAACCTCTGAAAATATCTGCGTGAGTGATGCGTAATCAGGTGCTAAACGTCCAGCCAAGTAGAGTAACCCTTGATGATAACTATAACTGCAAAGAACAATGTTATTTTATTCAAAACCCTCCAAATTATACTTAAAATTCATGTTTGTATATGAAAATATAAATAATGACAGACTTAAAACATTTCTAGCATGAATATGGATGTTTTCAAACAAGTCGCATCTCCTCTGCTACATTATACACAACTTTTTATACACAAACAAGTCGCATCTACATTATACACAACTTTTTATACACAAACAAGTCGCATCTACATTATACACAACTTTTTATACACAAACAAGTTGCATCTACATTATACACAACTTTTTAAACACAAACAAGTCGCATCTACATTATACACAACTTTTTATACACAAACAAGTCGCATCTACATTATACACAACTTTTTTCTTGTTCTCAGTGACACATTAACAAAGAAAGCCACTTTTTCTTGTTGTCAGTGACACATTAACAAAAAAAGCCACTATTTATTTGTTGTCAGTGACACATTAACAAAGAAAGCCACTATTTATTTGTTGTTAGTGACACATTGACAAAGAAAGCCACTATTTATTTGTTGTCAGTGACACATTGACAAAGAAAGCCACTATTTATTTGTTGTCAGTGACACATTGCCAAACAAAGCCACTACTTATTTGTTGTCAGTGACACATTGACAAACAAAGCCACTATTTATT
This sequence comes from Limulus polyphemus, assembly GCF_000517525.1. Lineage (NCBI taxonomy): Eukaryota > Metazoa > Arthropoda > Merostomata > Xiphosura > Limulidae > Limulus > Limulus polyphemus. The sequence continues at coordinate 9,071 of NW_013671452.1, read as the reverse complement.
TGTTGTCAGTGACACATTGACAAACAAAGTCACTATTTATTTGTTGTCAGTGACACATTAACAAAGAAAGCCACTATTTATTTGTTGTCAGTGACACATTGACAAACAAAGCCATTATTTATTTGTTGTCAGTGACACATTGACAAACAAAGCCACTATTAAATAAAAGGAACTTTGTAAATTATATAAATTATGCTGATGACAATACAACATATCTTTTATAGTTCATAGAAGGAGCTTCAAGTGGAGATTATGGAATGTAGTTGGCTACCCATGTGTTGATTGTACAGGTTTCAACTGGTTGATGTGGCTATCCATGTGTTGACTGTACAGGTTTCAACTGGTTGATGTGGCTATCCATGTGTTGACTGTACAGGTTTCAACTGGTGTGGCTATCCATGTGTTGATTGTACAGGTTTCAACTGGTGTGGCTACCCATGTGTTGACTGTACAGGTTTCAACTGGTGTGGCTACCCATGTGTTGACTGTACAGGTTTCAACTGGTTGATGTGGCTATCCATGTGTTGACTGTACAGGTTTCAACTGGTTGATGTGGCTACCCAGGTGTTGATTGTACAGGTTTCAACTGGCCGGTGTGGCTATCCATGTGTTGAATGTACAGGTTTCAACTGGTGTGGCTATCCATGTGTTGACTGTACAGGTTTCAACTGGTTGATGTGGCTATCCATATGTTGACTGTACAGGTTTCAACTGACTGGTGTGGCTATCCATGTGTTGATTGTACAGGTTTCAACTGGTTGATGTGGCTATTCATGTGTTGAATGTACAGGTTTCAACTGGTGTGGCTATCCATGTGTTGATTGTACAGGTTTCAACTGCTTGATGTGGCTATCCATGTGTTGATTGTACAGGTTTTAACTGGCCGGTGTGGCTATCCATATGTTGATTGTTCAGGTTTTAACTGGCCGGTGTGGCTATCTATGTGTTGATCGTACAGGTTTCAACTGGTTGATATGGCTATCCACTTGTTGATTAGATAGCCACACCAGCCAAGTAAAACCTACACAGTCAAAAAGATAAATCTGTACAGCCAGTTATAATCTGCATGGTCTTTGAATAATTTATATTTAAAATCAGGATTAGAGGCAAAAACTTCTAATCACAAAGTTTGAACTTTTTTGTGTACATGTTTAAATCAATTTCTGAAGAAACTACAAACTTACTCTATAGGTTTCCAGTGATACATGGTTCGCTTGAGTCTATAGAGAACTCTATCCTTCCTGCTCTGTTCCAGCTTCTCCTTTTCTTCTGTGGTGCTTTCTTGCAATTTCCTGTAATCTGTAAATACACAAAGACAGTAAAACTATTTAAATAATCTTCAAGTTATAATTAAACACCTGAGGATCATTCTGCACATCTAGCTCAGTGTGTTGTGTGGGAATTTAGGCCTAATCAGTGTGTTGTGTGTGGATTTAGGCCTAATCTAGATCTTTTACACTGGACAACATGGTGAGATATCTTGAGGCCACAGATGATGTAATTCATTATAAGTTTCGCTTTCCTGGTGGTGTATTGGGCTATTACAATAAATATATTTAGTTTGTTATACCAAATTGTCCTCATTAACCCTAGAATTTTAAATGGAATCCATAAGACCTATCATCATTTTAAATATTTATTTTAAAACTATTTATACACTAAATGAAAAGATGGGTTGAGTACAAGTACCCTGACCACACAGAGAAGATGGGTTGAGTACAAGTACATTGACTACAGAGAGAAGATGGGTTGAGTACAATTACATTGACCACAGAGAAAATGGGTTGAGTACAAGTACACTGACCACATAGAGAAGATGGGTTGAGTACAAGCACATTGACTACAGAGAGAAGATGGGTTGAGTACAAGCACACTGACTACAGAGAGAAGATGGGTTGAGTACAAGTACACTGACTACAGAGAGAAGATGGGTTGAGTACAATTACACTGACCACAGAGAAAATGGTTGAGTACAAGTGCACTGACTATATTTAACAGAGAGGAATGGTTGAGTTTAAGTGTACTGGCTGTACAGATAGAGAACTAGATATGAAGGGTTCTCTCATCTATGACCTAGACATATAATCATACAGTAAAATTATTTCAAACTAGTTTATGAGAAACTTAAGCAAGTAGGAATAATGGGCATTAACATGTATATTGTTATTATAGTTTAAGACATTTTCAATTCTCAATAACACTTAGGTTTTTCATTCATATTAAAAAAAGTCTGACAAGAAACACAATTATAAAGACTAGAAAAATATTTTAGAAAAAATTACCTCAATAAAGCTGTTATCATGTGTCTTGTATGATAAGGTCCTTCTTACCTTTCTCCAATTCCTGTTTTTCAAGCAATAAGGCTTTCTCTTGCAACTCTGATTCCTCAACAGGTATCTTTCGAGACCAAAGCAGGTTCCAAAGATTCACTGATTCCTGTCTAAGGTGATTTATATGTACACCTTCAGAAGTAAAGTAATTCAAAATAAGCTTTGTTTAAACAGTTGCAAGAACACTATGTAGTATTTTAAAGTATTTTTATAAACTCTAGTAAAATGTGAAACATTGTTTTAAAGTATGTGATCAGTTAAAACTTATACCACTCTTAATCATACTAGACTGGGAATAAATAACCAACATTAAGTAGAAGTAACCTGCGACAACACTGTTAAGCCTAACATTTGAAAAATACATTATACTATTATATCACTAGCTCCCATCTTCTCAGTAACATAATTAAGTTTATTTTTAAAATAAAAAATGACAAATTACTATTCTTTACATGATACTTATTTAAAAATAAGTATGTAGCCTGTTTTATAGCTTCCTGATAAGCTGAACTGCAAATAAAGTAAGTATAAACACTAAGCCTAATCTCAAGTGTAAAAGTAAAGCAACTCCACCATATGTATTTAATATATTTATATATATCATCTCTAAACCCAACTGAACTTCACTGGATATGAAATGTTTGATTTCTTCTTTCTAATGAATAATTATTTAACTAGCTAATACTAAGAAAATGCTTATGAATTCATTCAATCTGAACTTGCATATATACAAGTTTAAAAAGTCTTCTCTAACTGTTATTGTATAAGTAATTTATGTATTTCTCAAGGTATTATTTGTGTCTGGTGTATGAAATTTGTTGAATTTATAAGGATTAACAAACTGAAGAACAGAAAACATTTTAGATGTATTAAAATGTGTTTTTCTCTTATGAACACTTTGTCAACGTTTACTTTTTCATATTACACTCAATATAATTTTACATCTTCAATATAATTTTTAGTTGCACACAAAATTTGTATTTTGCTTTCATTACAAAACTTTAACATTAAATGTCACATAAACTATAAAAAATAATCGTATATATATATTTTTGTCATTATTTTTTTGACTGAGACACAACCATACTATTATTTAAACAAAATATATAACATGTACAGTTCACAATTTACCTGAGCCATTCAGTACTTTTTCTGCAGCTATCTGTAGTTCCTGTGGGAGGTGAACATAACTTTGTCTAATTCCTGGATGTTTCTTGTACTTTAACTGGCCTTGATCAAATTCTTTCTGTACATCCACACATAACTGAGCTGTATATTTATATCGTACACATCCATCCTGAAATTAAAAAAATTGAATAAATTATGCCTTTATGACAATATTTTATTTAGTAATGTCTGCATAAAAAATAAAAACATGGTAGAAACTACTCAGTGTATAACAAAACCACACTATTAAGGATTAATATCACAACATAAAATCCATAACTGTAATTTTGCTAAATTATTAGATGTATGATAACTGAGTACCAAGTAAACAAAATCAAATGTTATTCTGTACAAAATTCATAAAATACAACTCTTTTTTTTTTCCCCTTCTTAACATAACTAAAAGAAAAAGATTGAATCAATAATAAATTTTCTTATACTGCTTTAATTTAACAACAAACTAATGATACAACTTAATGCTCCAGCATTTAATTAATAGTTGCAACTAACTACCTGTACTGTTAGCAATACTATTTTGTTTCCATTTTATCTGCATGATTCAAAGTTGACTTAATTTGCAAACTCACTTGTTCAATAAAAAATTAAGGTTAGACCACAACAAAAAAAACATATTCTATGGATTTGGCCTCCTCTAATTCCAAGATTTTCAGTTTCTGGTGGGGGAAGGGATAATGTAAAATTGTGGCATCAAGAATGAAACATATCTTTTTTTTTTTACTTTTTTTTAACGCTCAATGATAAACATTTTGGACATCTACTGTATGTACTTACTTAACTATGAACTGTTTGTGGTTAGCTTGGTATAAAAAAATATATGATTAACCAAAACTTCTGAATAAAAGAAATTTTGCCCATGCCTCATGAAATTTGGTCAAAAAAATATCATAATACAAGATCATTGGGGGTGTGGCTTTAGAATCAAAATGAAGAGACATAAGTGCATTATAATTAAATGATAACATCAAGTTTCTGCCAAATCCAAAGGGAAATTGTAAATAGCAAAAATAGCCTTTTTTTCAAACTTGTTCATGATTAGCTGATATCTGCATTATAAATAAATTATGTTGACCAGTCTAACATACAAGATTGTATTTTAATCTACGAGAATATTTTATACATTCCTGCTTTTAAGTGTGTTTTGCCATGTTAATTCTTCTCTTCAAATTAAAATATGTGAATATAAACTTACTAATGCTCCTCTATCAGTTAAAATATGTGAACATACACTTGCTAATGCTCCTCTATCAGTTAAAATATGTGAACATACACTTGCTAGTGCTCCTCTATCAGTTAAAATATGTGAACATACACTTACTAATGCTCTTCTATCAGTTAAAATATGTGAACATACACTTGCTAATGCTCCTCTATCAGTTAAAATATGTGAATATACACTTGCTAATTCTCCTCTGACAGTTAAATTATGTAAATATACACTTGCTTGATTCTTTAAAAGTAAAACACTACAATATGAATTCAAATATATTTGCTTAACAACTATTCATTAATTAATTAGATGTTTAATTTTCTCATACATCAGCTTCAACAGGTACAACACAATATCTGGAAAGAAGGATTAAACCTCACTTATGGAACTTTGTATATGCCAATTTCTGGAAGATTGCTATGCAGCTGTAACACACACCACATTGAATAGTAGTAAGTTAAAATAAAACTTTTCCCATTGTATCTCTTATAGATAACACTAGGATCATAATCCACAAATAATTAGTAATAATTTATATTGTTGGTACAGTATTACTAGTATAGTAGACAAATTATCATATAATTATACTTCTAAGTTTTTCTATGAAGCAACTAGTCTACTTTAGAAAATTCACAGTATAGTCTTAGCATTAACAAAGTTAACATTAGTAGTTTATTTGCTCTGGTTTGTTAAATATCACATGTTCAACGACCGGTTTCGATCGCGCATATCCAGAATGAGAGTATTAGTATTACCAACATGAGTAAATATCTAAACCTAAATTATTATAGTTTACATTTTCTATCCTATAAATAAATGTACAGTTTGCGTACTGAAGAAATAAAGGCTGATCTTTTTAAAACTGTTCTGGGAAGCTTATATAATTTCCTTAAAATACTCCACGAAAGACTCATATTTACTGTCACGTTAAATATATTTCCTCCATTAGTCCATAAATTTTAACTTGTCGCCCTCTTGTGGAGTAAATATATAACTAGAATCATATTAATGGTGTTAGAAAAACACGTAGGTTCAAAAAGTCTTGATAGAAATGAATAAAAATCATATAACCCGAGCGCTTACGAAAAGTGGATCTTTCTTCTTCATGGGCAAACTTGGAATGAGGTAGCATAATAATATTTAAGAGAGCCTTTACTACATGAGCTCCTTAACGGAATTCAATGGGGAAGAATCATAACTTTTTCAGTTTGCCCCTGAAGAAGAAAAGTCCACCTTTCGAAAGCGCTCGGGTTATAGGGTTTTTATTCATAACTATAATTATACATGTACACTCCAAAACATCTTATAACTCAGCTTCGATAAACGTAAAGGCTCGAGACTACGAAATATAATATTCAATAAAGACATCATGAGAACTATCTAGAGATTCCATTTTGCCCTTTCAGGTGTTGTCATTAACTTCTGATCAAAGCAAGCTAGCAATATAAATTAGAACTGAAAAGTAACCTAATAAAAATATAGCTAATTAATATACCATTCTTACTTAAGTTATAATGATTAGAACCACCGACGTTTAGCAATTAATATGGCTCTATAAGCGAAAGAAAAACAGTTTGCCTTGTCAATAATAAACTGATAGTTTATTGTAATATTTCTTTTGCATTTCTTTCTACAAAGTTCCCTAAACAAGTGGAATGTTATTTCAATCGGAGTAATGGGTTGTGTCCTTTGCTTCTCGAAATTGAAAAAAAAATGTTCCCTGGTGGGTTAGTGATAAATTTACGCACTTACAACACTAAAATCTGGGGTTTGATTTCCAGCGTTGGACATAGCAGACAGTCGAATGTGGTTTAAATTTGGTATAAAACAAACAAAGAAACAAATCAAAAATGAAAATATAAGAAGAATTTCCATTCTGCTACTTGTGTTGCAGTTTTAAACATCCTGAAGCATTATATCGTTTGTTCAGTTGAATCACGAAACAAACATACTGTAAATAGTTGACGTTGTTTTATTTGTATTACGGTGCTGGTTCACAATAAAAAAAGCCTTCCAGTGGCACAGTAGTATGTCTGCGGACTTACAACGCTAGAAACCGGGTGTCGATACCCGTGATGTGTTAATTACAAACAACTCATATAGTTTCTATAATATCTATCCATGGTTTTGAAAAATAAAAGTATATACATATATATATAGTGTAATTTTTCTAGATGGCACATGAGTAGTAGACCTATGGCGCTGGAAATTGAAATGTAATCGTCAAGACTGGATTTACGGTATGGTGTTATGATTGTCAAAAATTATTTGATATTATTTATTAGTATTTTATTATAACTTCTTTTATTTAGGTGATGACCATGATTAATTCAGTTTTATCATTAAATTCGAATAAAGAAATGGTTGACAGCGTAGAGATTGTGGAAGTGGAAGGAAAAAAAACTTATTTCTAATATGTTGGCTCAGAAAGGTATTAAGTTTTAAAAAATTATAATAATTTAAATATTTGAAATTTAAATCTACTGCAATGGTGGAAGACTTTGGAGGATCATAGAAGATCAAAAGAATTTTTCAAATGGGAAATTAAAAAGTATATAAAAACAAGGTTGGCTGAAAATGTAAAAGATAATAATAAAAATTTCATCAAATACATTAAGAGTAAGCAGAATGTTAGGATGGGAGTAGGGCCCTTGAACGATTTGATGATTATTGGATGGCTGGGTTATTAAAATCTACTTTTTCTTCAGTTTTTGCTAAGGAAAATTTAAGCAATATTCCTCATCCTCAACAGTAGCTAGATGAAAACAATATTGAACAAAGATGATTGCATTAATTCCGAGCTTGTTAAGAAGAAATTGGGAAGTTTAAAGAATGATAAAGCACCTGGGCCAGATAATATTTACCCGATGGTTTTGAAAGAAGTTAAAAATTTGATATGTCAGCCACTTGCTATTATTTTTTCCATGTTCTTGAATAATGGGCAGGTGCCAGAAGATTAGGAGTTAGCTAATGTTACTCCTCTTTTCAAGGGAGGTAATAAAAATTATCTCAATAATTATTACTATTAGTCAGTTAGTCTTACATCAGTGGTGGGAAAAGGTGATTTCCAAAGAAATTTAACAAAGTTTAAGATTTTATCGGCTAGTCATCATAGTTTCACAAGTGGAAAATCTTGCTTTACTAATGTTTTTACTTTCTTTGAAGAAGTTACTGCTTATGTAGATGAGGGTATGGGTGTGGATTTGGTGTAACTGGATTTTCAGAAAGCATTTGACAAGGTGCCACATAAAAGGCTTGTAAAAACAATTAGCTTTATAGGTGTGGGAGATAGGTTGACTCATTGGATAAAAAACTGGCTAGATGGAAGAAAGCAGAAGGTTGTTATAAATGGAGTTCAATGAAGCTAGATTAATGTCATGAGTGAGGTATAAATACTTGTCTATAATAAGTATGGCTGTAGATGTAGACTGTTCATATGTCAGTGTGTCCTTTTTTTATGTGACGGTCTTTCTCAAAGTAACTGTTTTTGGAGATCAACCATGATTCACGATCACCCTCTTTTGTTGGCTGTGGTGGGCACATATCACACCATCAACAGTTGATAGCATTTGAAAAGTAGGTTTTTGTTTATACATGATGCTGTTTTGCATTAGCAATGTGAAAAATGATGCATTAGGCTGAATGTTTTAGTTCCATTCATTGAATTTTCAGTATTTCTCTTTAAAGTTCAATCAACTGTCAGTACAGGTCACAGGAAAAAGTAAGTTAGGGTTGAAGGTGCAATGAAGTGGTTGCAGAGGGAACAGAAGAAGCACAGGTGTAAGCACACACCCTGATCAACAAATGCTGTCCCAGTATCTTTGAATATAAAATCCAGCATGCTCGTTAAGCTAAGTGCTTGAAGTGCTCTTCTCCTGCTCATCCTCTCTCATTACCTACTGGCATCCTCTTTTTTTGGAGGGCTGGCCATTGCATGCTTCTGACGTGACTTGTTTGTGTAGCTGCTCCTCAGAAGTTTTAATACCATCTTTTTGTCAGTTTTAAGATGGAGGAAGGCAACCTTTCATAGATCTATCATCCTTAAACCAACCTTCCATAGATCTATCATCCTTAAACCAACCTTCCATAGATCCATAAATATTAAATCTTTAAGTTCTTAGTTCTCGTGTTTTATAATTGACTGGAAGAGTTACACTATTTAAATAGATATTAAATCTTTAAGTTCTTAGTTCTTCTCGTGCTGTATAATTGACTGGAAGAGTTACACTATTTACATAGATATTAAATCTTTAAGTTCTTAGTTCTTCTCGTGCTGTATAATTGACTGGAAGAGTTACACTATTTACATAGATATTAAATCTTTAAGTTCTTAGTTCTTGTGTTTT
>NW_013671451.1:53790-58117 GCF_000517525.1 Limulus polyphemus | reverse complement strand
CTCTGCCGTCTCTTTTTGTTGCTGTTGTTGTGTTTTGTCTCTACCATTTCCGGCGGTAACCTACCACTTGTTTTACTAATCACTACTACCAGAATACTCTGCCGTCTCTTTTTGTTGATGTTGTTGTTTTTTGTCTCTACCACTTCCGGGGATAACCTACCACTTGTTTTACTGATCACTGCTCCCAGAATACTCTGCCGTCTCTTTTTGTTGCTGTTGTTGTGTTTTGTCTCTCCCACTTCCGGCGGTAACCTACCACTTGTTTTACTGATCACTACTACCAGAATACTCTGCCGTCTCTTTTTGTTGCTGTTGTTGTTTTTTGTCTCTACCATTTCCGGCGGTAACCTACCACTTGTTTTACTGATCACTACTACCAGAATACTCTGCCGTCTCTTTTTTGTTGCTGTTGTTGTGTTTTGTCTCTACCACTTCCGGCGGTAACCTACCACTTGTTTTACTGATCACTACTACCAGAATACTCTGCCGTCTCTTTTTGTTGCTGTTGTTGTGTTTTGTCTCTACCATTTCCGGCGGTAACCTACCACTTGTTTCACTGGGCACTACTACCAGAATACTCTGCCATATCTTTTTGTTGTTGTTGTTGTTGTTTTTTGTCTCTACCACTTGTTTTACTGGGCACTACTACCAGAATGCTCTGCCATGTCTTTCTGTTGTTGTTGTTTTTGGTCTCTACCACTTCCGCGGTAACCTACCACTTGTTTTACTGATCACTACTACCAGAATACTCTGCCATATCTTTTTGTTGTTGTTGTTTTTAGTCTCTACCACTTCCGCGGTAACCTACCACTTGTTTTACTGGGCACTACTACCAGAATACTCTGCCATGTCTTTTTGTTGTTGTTGTTTTTGGTCTCTACCACTTCCGCGGTAACCTACCACTTGTTTTACTGGGCACTACTACCAGAATACTCTGCCATATCTTTTTGTTGTTGTTTTTGGTCTCTAACACTTCCGGGGTAACCTACCACTTGTTTTACTGATCACTACTACCAGAATACTCTGCCATATCTTTTTGTTGTTGTTGTTTTTGGTCTCTACCACTTCCGCGGTAACCTACCACTTGTTTTAATGGGCACTACTACCAGAATACTCTGCTATATCTTTTTGTTGTTGTTGTTTTTAGTCTCTACCACTTCCGGGGGTAACCTACCACTTGTTTTAATGGGCACTACTACCAGAATACTCTGCTATATCTTTTTGTTGTTGTTGTTTTTAGTCTCTACCACTTCCGGGGGTAACCTACCACTTGTTTTAATGGGCACTACTACCAGAATACTCTGCTATATCTTTTTGTTGTTGTTGTTTTTAGTCTCTACCCACTTGTTTTACTGGGCACTACTACCAGAATATTCTGCCATCTCTTACGCGAAGACTTCAAAAGAAATGTCATGTATCAGTGCAATTAATGTGAAGAAAAACCTCCTATCTACTAATTACTACTATTGCCAAAATTATACATACCTGTAAGCTTCTTAAAAATGGAGATTCTTATACCATCTAGACCTGGCTCTGAGTATCTCATCACACCTAAATATTAATATATGTGCATATAATGGCCTTGTCTTTGTTTTCTTCTGTACAGAGTGGGTATGGCTGATATCACCATGTTTTTGGTTCCTGTGTTAGCACCAAAATGAAGTTATTGTGAGATTGGCCTTACTGCACAGATTACCTGATTTCACGTCTCGTGCTATGGAAGCCGATTTACCTGTACAAAAGCACAGGCTCTATTCTGTGAAATCATTGCCTTTCTACCAAGGCTGAGTCATGTTTCATCTGCATGAACTCAACCTAGATTGTATTCATTACATGCTTTCAAATGTTTATCAGTATCACCGTTCTGCCATATGGATGTTTTTTTTGTCAAAGTTGCTCTTTGCTCAACAGCAGAAAGATGCTTGAGGGCACAAGCACTGTTAGATAGCTTTGCATCCTTGTATGGGTTTCCACTTTGTTTTATATCATGTCTTCATGTACACCTCATACAATGTGATTTCTGATGACATTAAATCTCCTATAACAAAGAGAGATAATACTGAAAGTGGGGTTAGCTAAAGCAAAGTCTATACAGAAGTCTTTGTCACCTTGGCAGCAAAGTTTAGCAGTATAGGGTTTGTGACTACACTGTTAAGAGCAGAATGTAAACCTTTGCCATTAGAGTTGTCACCCACATCCTAGGTTAGGTTCGTAGTGTTGTCAGAAAGGTTAGGCAGGAATATCAAATCTTCAGCACAATGTGCTCTGTTAATTTTCATGCACATATTAGTAATTCAGACATGTGTAGGTAACTTTGGGTAAGCATCTGGATGATTTGTAGCTTGCAACTGTAACCATTCCAACCAAGATTGTCACAATGTTCATAGCAATTACATGATAACACATGTCAATATATAAAGGATTAAACCACAGCCTCTATGTTTTACATAACAATATCTCACACAAATGAATTATTCAAAAAAATTTTGTGATTTTAATATTTTAGCCTTATATAAAAGGTTTACAGAATTTAAGTTTCCTTTCTTTCGGTGTACCTCACTTTATGTTATGTTTAAATTGTATATAAATTAAATCAATATTACTATTTTTTGGTGTTTATTGCTGAGCACTTGTTACCACTTTTTCCCTCTTTAGCTATTACAATTGATATCGTTTCCATCTAAATATACACTATATGAGGGTTTGATCAATAACAGTATTGATGGAAACATAATCGAGACAACACTGAAGCTCATCTATATCCAATTTTACAAAAGAATCATTACTTAAAATACATTTTGAATGAAATTTGTATATATACTAGTACTTATTATTAACTTTTAATAATTACTGTGACAAAATTTATTATTAAGCTTATAAAACTATAAGTCTCCTTAACATAAGGAGACTTATAGTTTTACTCACAGGTTCTTAGAATTAACATACTTTTCTCCCATTGATGCCTTGGTTGCTTGACCCACTCCAGGAACAAGACTAGCTTGCTGATTTGACAGTTCTTCAAAATGTTGGTAACATTAATTCAAATAAAAATAATTATAACAATAAATAACTGGTGTTAAAAATAAATAACAGTGTGTTACTAATCCTTACCCTACTTCTGATTTGCACATGACTTACGTAATGTTGTTAATAATTACATTTCACTTACTTAGTCTAGTTCACACCATAACAGTTGTTGTTCATGAAAATGATAATATAAATAGTGCCTCAACCATAACATATCTTTCATATCCCAGCTGGCTTGATAAGGCCTGAAATGCTCCTGAAAAATTACCCTTTCATGTATTTTATTTCTCTTAGAAACAAACGAATAAAGGACTTGTTACAATTTTATATCTAGCAGCTCTGCAGCTGGTGTAATACAACTAGAGTTGTAACAAACAGAACAGCCTTGTACTATATTTGTTTGGTTATTTATTGATACATGACAAGCTTCGAGCTTTCCAACTTGAAGTTAGATGAAGCACCAAGTATCTAAATACTGTGTATAAATTAGTTTGTTGCATTACACTTTTGGGATAATTTCATAAATATACATGTAGTTGACAGAAATCTGGCAAAAGTTCTGTGAGTTTATATTATGTTTGTAATAAATATTCTTTTTTCTCATAAAGTATATCAGCAGAACATTTATTCTCACTTTCAAGCAACAGCTAAGGATAAAATAACAATAGCTATTAATGGAGTAAGTTGAAAATTTTAAATTAATTACACATAGACAAAAAATATTGACAAAGACTGTTTCTTCTTTATTTTTCAATACAGATTGTTTTACTGAATGTTATTTTTTCCAAAACATTATCTTATCTTCAGGATAAAAAACCACATTCAAAAATTCCACTATTTACAGTTAATAAGCATCTTTGCAATTATTTTAATGAAACTCAAACCTTCTCATTATAGAGAATTAAAACTTCATTCTCCACATCAATATTGAAACTATTTTTTACAATACTTCAGCAAAATTAAGGCTTTTGTTTTTCAAATCTCAACAAACCAGAATCAAAGTTAATTTTTTGTATAATGTATTATTCTGAAATGACAAGGATACCTACCACAACAGCAGGTAGTTAAAAATTATCAATGGTATCGACCTTGTTAAATAACTTTTATTTATTGTAACTTTAAGCTCCTATAAGAATTATTAATAATTTTGAACATTGCAAATGTAATCTCTGAATTGAATTTCAAAAACTACTTTATTTGAAAATCAATTTTTCTTTTACAAAATATTATAAAGCAACATGTAAATCATATGTATGGTTATAAAATATTCATTCAAATACATTACATGTATGTTTTAGAT
>NW_013671451.1:35418-53752 GCF_000517525.1 Limulus polyphemus | reverse complement strand
AGTAGTTAGTTAAGTTAAAGTTAAATTACTACTTAACTAACTAACTACTACTATAGTTAGTTTAGTTAGTTAATTAATAATAATTACTACTACTACTATACGTATATATATATATATATATATATATATATATATATCTACTCAAATGCATTAGCCTATTAAAGACACTTCTAACAATTGCCACTATCCCTTTTTTAAACCTAAATTACTGCAGTAAATGTTGTGAAAAATGTGTGTAAATTTTGTACATTTCTCCCAATTTTCAACCTACCACTGAGTGATGTATAGACTTTTCCTTAGTAAACTTGTACAAATCCCTATATGAATACAAGGTTACTAATTATATAACCATAATCTACATCTACTCTCACATGCTATGACATGTACGTAAACCAGTGGAACTGGTTCACAAGAATACAATTCATGTGGGCAAACAATGTAGCAACACAGTTGGCTCAATTTCAAATATAAGCACCCTAACATCACCGGAGTTTTGCCTCCTCTTCTTTTTCGTTTCTAAACATTTTTAAAGTCTACAAATTCAGTATTTACATCTCCAACTATGCTAAGTTTGTAAGTGATACATGTACATTGATAACAATGATATTTTCAAAATTTTCAAGATATAAAACTTTAGGCACAACATGTAATTTACACTGATTACTAAAGATTGAATACGGGTATTTACTCAAATCTACAAATGTGAGATGAAAATTAAGAAGTTTGAGAACTGAAACTGAAACTTTCTGTGAAATCCATAAGAAAAAGAGGCCAATATTTTCACCACTAGAATAAATCTATCATCAAAGTACAAGCCAGAGGTGTTGTCCATTTTATGAATTCTGGTAAATGTTAGTCACAAAAAGATGTTTCACCTGTCTAAAAACTCACTGAAATAAAAAAAAATGTTGACAGTGTACACAAATACATTAATTAATTGTACACTTTTTTTACCAAGACAAACACATTAGCCTACTATCAACATGCACAAAACCATGTGTCTACATGGTCAACTTCTAAAACTACAACTTCAAAATATCAAAATATTTTAAGTAATGTTTTATTTCCCCATTACACAAGTTTAAATGCACTGTCTGTCACATTCATGACTAATTTGAACTTCAATTTCTTTAACATTTAAACATCAGCAGTTAGACAGTCAAGTATCAACACTATGGCCAGACAGTCAAATATAAAAGTACATAAACTTTGTATCAATTCATCCTTACACAGTCATAAACCTTATCAAAGATTTAATGATAACACTCATGAGCTAAGCTTCAAACCATTCCAAACCCACTGTAATGAGCACGAATGCACTATACATTTCACACACAGCAGTCACACAAATATAAAAAAATGTACATGTTCACGTACAACAGAAATCATGCACTTTTTTTTTCATATTATCAACTATATTAACAAGTCTAAAGTACAACACATGAAACAATAATAAAAAGTCTAACCTACTATGATTTCTTTTCAGGCACATTGTGTTACTATATTCAAAAAAAATCTGATGCTTTTTGGGAACAATAAAAGGTAATCTTTATTATTAGTTACAGCTGACTAGTTCATAGTAACTGTGTTACCAAAACTAGTCGGCTGTAACTAATAATAGAGTTTACCTTTCATTATTCCAAAAATTGTTGGGTTTTGTATTTTATATTCTTAATCTGACTTGCTAGTTGATAATACCACAGCATGAATTTGCATATGGACAAGATGTACCTCCCACACTTTCTTTTTGAATTGTATTCATTAATCAAGCAGTTCTGAAGAGATACTAGGATTTAAACTAAGTCCAAAATAACTCTGTGTTATAATTCTAATATCAAAAATTTAATTCCAATTTAGCAATATTAACTGAAAAATTCTGTACGATAAATTAACATGTAATAATTAATTGATTTAACTTGTGACATTATTTTTAAACTATGCAGCATCTATATAAATAATTTCTGCTGTTTAACTCAAATGCTAGTCGTATCATTTTTATGGTATTTCACTGTTGATCACATTATGTTTGTACTGACGCTTCAAGAAACTTCTCTTACTTACTGACCACATGAGGGGTAATGGACTGACACTTCAAGAAACTTTTCTCACTTACTGACCACATGAGAGGTAATGGACTGACACTTCAAGAAACTTCTCTCACTTACTGACCACATGAGAGGTAATGGTACATGACCCGAGTTGTTGTGTTAAAACAAATGCTATTTGCATCAAGTTCTCTTATGAGTGACAGTTTTCTAAGCTTATGACTCAATATTATTAAGAAAAATATATTGTTGGTGGTAGAATTTATTTTCAAAAATATGAATCTGCTATTAAGCTAGAAAACTGCAATACCAACAGTTTCTATGGCAAAAGAAAAGGTGTATGTGGGGTGTAGGGGGGGGGGGGATCATTATAATTGTGGTGACAGCCATTTTACTTAATCACTATATGGTGACTGTTTTTGGTAGAGATTTTCCTACGTCTCAGAGGTTTGCCATGCAAGGCAAGTCTGGAAGTTAGTATTAAGGAAACTAACAGTACTAAAATAATTATATTAGAACTTACTTTAACTTAAATGAATGCAGTTAATCTTCACTCACAGACACAGCACCATATATTATAGGTTCTTAACACTAGGCATCCTACAAAACCAGTTTAAAGCAAAGTGCAGGTCAAAACCAAGCCTTTTAAAAGACACAGTCTTCCTTGAATTTGTGGAAAAAATCAAACTAATTATATACTGCATAGTTTAATGAGGAGACACTACTCAAGGCAGCTCTCAAAGAATAACTATTATATTGTAGGATAGTAATCATCATAATCTGTTTGCTTTGAGTTATTTAACAGTGATCAATTTGAAAGCTTGTAATCAAATTATGTATGAATTTTCTAATGATATAATTGTAATAATCCTAGTATAGAAGATTTTACTTACTATATCCAGCAAAACAAAAACTTTCAAGCATTCTATATATGAGTATCAAGAGTAAATGCATAAAGTTCTACAAAATTTACAAAGCCATACCTTAAGTTCCTTTTTAACTTTTTCATTCAGCCTACTCTTCTATGTAGCAGCATTGCAAAAACATTATACAAGCACAGCTACACTCAAAGTAAAATTCTAAAAAACAAAAATGTCTTAAAAACACTAAACTTCCTGCCTTTTCACAGTCAAGACTAGTTTTAAAGTAAATAGGGATTGATTATCCTACCACTATTTATCCTTTTTTTCTAATATCATTTTACAATTACAATTATGGCACAACCCACTTTTTCTTTCTTATGTATATACCCTGTTCAAACTCACCGAGACCCAAATGTTCCTTTCACTCAACAAAAAATACTGAATAACACACACTTGAGACCAACCACTACAAGCAAAAACATACTTGTAGGTATGTCCACACACATATTCAGTGAAAATATATACTTGTTTGACTTTTTGCTGGCTTTAATGTTTTAATATTTACTACATTCATCTTAACAGAGAAGCTCCTGTTGTACTTTAAAAACAGTCAGTAAACAGAAGAACAAACAAATACTTTCAACATTTAGATTTTGCATCATTAAAAACTTTTAGACATTCTACTCTACAAACATGTTATTTATATTTTTTATTATAATTAAATATTAAGCCTTATTAATATACTAGTACCTAAACATATCCTTATATCTTTCATACAGCTGGTTTCACACAACATTCGTAAAATATTCAGCCAATTTTACACAAAATTCTTATAGCACTTTGGTGATTTTGCATAAAATTCTAAATACACATTCTGATGGTTTCACACAACATTCTTAATACAACCCGATGGTTTCAAATAATATTTTTAACACATACAATGGATTAACACAGCACTCTTGATCAAATCTGATGGATTCACACAGCACCCTTAACCCAATCTGATGGTTTTTCACAACATTCTAAATACAGTTTGATGGTTTCACAGAACAATTTTTACACAATCTGTTGATTTCAAATAATATTCTTAACACAATCGGATAATTTCATTCAACATTCTTAACACAATGTGCTAGTTTCAAACAACATTCTTAACACAATCTGAAGGTTTTGCACAACATTCTAAATACAGTTTGATGGTTTCATACAACAATTTTTACGCAATCTGTTGATTTCAAATAATATTCTTAACACAATCTGAAGGTTTTTCACAACATTCTAAATACAGTTTGATGGTTTCACACAACAATTTTTACACAATCTGTTGATTTCAAACAATATTCTTAACACAATCTGAAGGTTTCACTCAACATTCTAAGTACAATCTAAAAGTTTCACTCATCATTCTCAATACAATCTGGTATGTAAAAGGATGTATGTTAATCTGTATTAAACTCATTACTTCCTATTTTTCAAGTAGTTTATATGTGCTAATGATTAAAAATGTAATTAACTTCCAATCAGAGCAAGCTACCAACTTAGTTTATAAAAGCAAATAAGAATCAACCCAGTAATGAGTATAGCTAATTAAATATACATCCTTACTTATAAAGATTAGAATGAAGTGTTTCATCAGTTGGGCACCCTCACTGGTAATAGTATTTTTAGTCATAAACTCAATGATTTACAAAACCTCTGTATATTATTCTCTTCAAATATACACCTGACCTTATTTTTAATTGTCTTTTCTTTGTACTAGTTAATTTGATTTTGATGTACACATGCTAATACCACTATTTACATCATCATTATGTTATTTTCTTAAAGAAACACAGATTTAAAGCAATAAGCTGTAGTAGCTGCATCTTTTGTTGCTCTTTTGTTCACAAAAGCAGATTTCTCACACAACCATTGAAGATAGATTTGTAGCCTGCATAATTATAAAGCAAATTAATTAAAAAAATTTATCAGAATGCACAATCATCATTTCTCTCATATTCCTAATCATACCTCTTTACAGTATAGTTAATAGAAAAAACACGTAGTCAAGATCTTCATTATACTGTATACTCAGACTTCAATTTTGTTATATTACAGAATGATGATTTAAAAAAAGAACAACTTTAATTACATATAATAATTCTAATATAATGATAAAACCAACTACACTAACTTCTGTGAAAATGTAATGTTCTACACAATGTGGTAAACATCACAAAAAAAAAAGATGACAGGGATATCACACAAGAAATATATATATGCGTGTGTATGTATATATACATATATATACACACCACATCATTCAAAAATGTCCACTAAAACAGTACATCAATCCATTTTTATTACCACTCCAGCTAACTAAGTTGAGGATTCAGCTGACAGAGGATGGACAGCACCATTTCTCTCAATGCTTGAGGTTTACAATATTCCTCCAACCAGCTGAAAACACATCCAGAGAGTTCTTGGAAGTTAGCAACTGAAATGGAGGAGTTGAACGACTGGAACAGTGAATCACAGATTGCCTGAAACTGTGTAAACAAAAGCATGGTTTGTTAATTGACCTACAATTAGCTTTATAAATATCTAGAGAAAATACTGATTTGACAAGAAATAGGGCTCTTTACAGAAGTTTAACTACTTTAAAGTAAACTTATTCTAATTACAATAAAAAGTCTAATAGAAAATTAAGATAATAGAGGAAATTTAATACTATATGTTAAGAATTTTCTGGCAAAAAACAGCTTAATTTCAGTATTATAAAAATATTTTTAGAAAGAAAAGCTTGTTTTTGGAATTTTTGAAAGTGACATCTAGGTTTATGGAATTTTAAAAACATGTAACTGCATATATAAAACAAAGCATTTTAATTATTTACAGTGAGTTGAGTATGCTATGTTAAAAATGTTTTTAATTATAAAAGTCCTGTGACAATCACAGTTGATATTGCTTTTGGAAAGAATAAGTAACAGCCCTTTCTGACACAAAATATTCATACATTCAGATCATAAAGATGTGTTCAAATCAGACGTTTAGAACTTGTAAGATGGGGAAATCCCTTCTACATAATAGAATTCAAAAACAAAGAGAATATGGAGCAACCTGAGGCATTAGGACCACCCAGAAAGAGACCTGCAATAAGTCATATCCCAGCCATGGTAATCAAAGTGCTGTGTCTTGTAACATGTGAGAATCCACAAACACAAAGGTCTGTGGCAAAAGCTGTCCATGTGCCCCAGGCAACAAAATCCAACATAATCAAGAAGGACCTCTATCTGGAAATGAAACCAACAGGGTATGAGCTCAAAAAGGTACATTTCAATTTATACTTCCTATTCAACTATTGCTTTCCTCTAGTGGCTAGAATGCAAGAAATGAGTATTCATACTATTTCTTACAAAAACATGCCAGTCAAGTCAGTGGCACCAGTGAATTTGTATGTGATCAGACTGTTGAAATGAGTGGTTGGAAACCTTCTTCTTTGTACACGATATGGATTATAGAACTCAAGCAGGAAAAAAAATGAAGTGTTTTGGACATAACAGGCTTATGACAGAGCCTTTTACAATGGAATCTAAGCTGCAAAACTATTGTTAAAATACAAAAGTGCCAGGTAACATAACCATACATGGCAACATGGTGAGGCTCCAAAATCATTTTAACATAGAATAGTCTAAATCTATATAATATGTACCGAAGCTGCCAAGAATAGCCGTTATAAAATTAAAGTTATTTCATACACATAGTTTATTGTCATCTCAATTTCTCTAGTTCTGATTATAAAGATTCTTACACACACATCATTTTAATAATATCAGTTATGTTGAAGTTATAACACACTAGGTAACAAAACATGAACAAAAAAATTCTGTTCACTGAACGTGAGATCCGTACCCAAGAATGCATGTAGCATTAAAGTAGACAAAATGTTTACAACAACAACTACAAAATGCCTTCTCTCTATAGCACTCATCAACAAAAGTATTTTTGAATATATCAATAAAGTTATCAACCCCAAGATTCCAGACTTCAACGTTCCCAAATGTCCTGCAATCAACTTATCCCCAAGTCAGCCTAAGAGTGACCTTCAAATAGAACAAACAAATAAGCAACTTTTTTTCTGTTTAAAGACAAAATACTTCCTTCACAAAAATTGCTGGTGGTGTATCAGTACAAGTGTCCATGTTGCAGGCATGATTATATTGGGTCAACGACCCAAACTGTAGGTACCAGAATTAAGAAGCTTGCGCAAAACAGTTCTTCCAACAACTCTGGAATTCTCAACCATCTACGCAAAGACTGTAATGAGAAACCTAAAATGGAACAGTTCAAAATAATAAACTTGGCGAAAGACAAATGGACACTAGGGGAAAAGGATGTGATCCTGATTTGTAACTTAAAACCAAAGTTTGAACAAACAACTAGCAATGGCATTACATCTCAAACTATGATAAACTTATCACTTCTGAGATAGGCAAAGTTAAGATTGAAAGTTTCATTGAATAACTACCATATACTTTATTCCTGTAAACCAATATACTCCAAAGTGAATGCATCTAATTTTCTACTGTTCAAATCAACCTACTCATTTCTAGATAAAACAACTAAATAATAGCTAGAAAAAACAATAGCATATAATTCAGAAATTTTCTTTACAGTAAATGATTCCTTTGAGATTTATATTGAGTAAATATACTCACCCTAAATCACAATTTCTGCTTCAATATATCTTTACATTCTTAAGATGGTTATATATAACTCATATAACAGTTGGAAAATTTGAGAAATCAAAACCGAAAGTGAATAAACAAACTCACAAAATGTAAACAGAAATGTTACAAATAGCTGCTCAGGATTAGCAAAAGAAATAGCAGCCTAATAGAGTTTAAAGAAACAGTAATATCACTATAAGCCAAGCAACAAACAGCTATAGTAATGACATATAAAACACAACATGAAAACAGTAAAAAACAATTCCTTTCAAAGCAAAGTTGGTTAATTTTTAGTGATAATTCAAATGGGAACCCTCAGTGGAGAAAGGTGGTAAAAAAACAAAAACAATAATCAATACTGTGGGATACAATTTGATAAAAACACTAAGAACCATAGTCACACATATCAAGTAATCAGTTTAGATGAAGAACCACAATCAAACACATCAAATAACCAGTTTAGATGACAGAAGATACAAATACTGAGGATCATAATAACTGATAAGTAATCAGTATAACAGTTAAAAGATGCAACTGATAAGAGCGAAACAAATAACAATGAAAACACAAACATAATAAATATAATTATTAGTAAGTACATACAACAAAAATCATATTCAAACAAAACATAAGAAATAACCAGTACAAATGTTAAGAATCACAGTAACAGCATGTTAAATCGTATACGAACAGGTGAAATTACCAAGAATCATACTCACAATTGATTAGAATAACTAGCAAATGTGTTAACATGAAAAACACAAAGAACCATAGATAACCAATTAGTAGATGCCAGTACCCAGAATCATACTCACTTATTAGAAATAACTAGCGAGTGTTTTAACGTGAAAAATACAAAGAACCATAGATAACCAATTAGTAGATGCCAGTACCCAGAATCATACTCACTTATTAGAAATAACTAGAAAGTGTTTTAACGTGAAAAACACAAAGAACCATAGATAACCCATTAGTAGATGCCAGTACCCAGAATCATACTCACTTATTAGAAATAATTAGCCAGTGTTTTAACACAAACATTTCCAGTGTTTGAGTACTCATTTAGTAGACATAAAACCAGTATTATTAGTATACTAGATATTATTTCACACAGAAAATGTCGAAACATCCAAGTACAACAAAGCTAAGAATGGGCCACACAGACATATTTTGTGTATACCCTTGAAAGTACACTTAATTATGAGAAGTGCAGAAAGCTACCTGACAAGGTAAGTACACAGCAGAAGAAACTATGAATATTCCATAACAATATATTCCTGTCTCAGTGTTACACCATTAGGTACTGTTTCATTTTCAGTCTCACAGATAAACTAAACAGAATAAAAGTATCCAGGGTTCTCAGAGTTAATGAAGTATAAAAAGATAAGAACAAATTAACTCACCACCTGAAATTTGACCTCATCGCTCACTTGGTTTGGACTCTGCACTGGCTGACGTTGATGAGCTTTTACAATTTGTTCGTAATTCCTATGAGCAACAAGTTCATAAATTTTAGCTTTTCATTTATCTAATGTTACTAGTTAACATACAGCATCAAATGTAAAAACATTTGATTAGAAAAACGTAAATTCCTGGTGTGATTTTTAAAACAAAAAGTACAAGGTTTTAGAAGCATAGTAAAAAATGCATGTCATACATAGCCATCTTTATAAATCTTTACATTTGCAATACTAAAATGGAGTTGTCAAAGGATTTATACATAGATTGCAAATAAATTATCAACTACCCTAGGCACTATCTTGTAAAAATTTAACTGCACACCAGTGAATACATCATGGCAGATGTAAACAGAAAGCAAATAAACATTTTATTATAGATTGTTGACAAAAAGTAGCTTTATAATATATTTACCTCTTCAACATCTAACCAATTACAAGTAATTGTTTTAAAAATTTCATTCTGTATTTGGGACTATTTTTTTTTTGTGTTTTCTTTCAGGTATTTGTTGTAAAGTAATTTGTTGAATAATATATTAATTCACAAATAGCAAAACTTCATATTATTTTCATTGTCCTTTCTCCAATCTCTCTCTTCATTTTACAAAAGCTTACTCTGACATTCATGAAGTAACTGGTTTTTTGGTGTGTTTTTTTTATAAAAGACACCAGAATAAACTGAATCAAGGAATCAGTTTCAATCTTCACTTAGAGTTCAGTTGTTATTGACTCCAGTACCAAGTGAATATCCTAGAGATAGGCACTGACCCCTAACGTGGAGATCATCTTTCTCAAAGAGAGTTAATTTATTGATGTTACCAGTGGTCTTCTGGCATGTACTGTCCTACTGATTTGCCATCTTTTGCTTTTCCAAGCTATACCACACATTACACTGTGTTTTTCAGCAGTTTTCCATGGTTACCATTTTCACCTTAGTAGTGCAGATGGAATTAATACTACACTGTGCCAATAGAGTTGTGTAGGATTTGATATAGGGTATTCTCCTATGAGCTTGTCAGCTTCCTTCTTTAGCCCTGCATGGTCTGGCATATACATCCAGGTGTTAGTTTCACCAAGCAGTTGCTTTGCTCTGCCACCATCTGTCTGAAGACCCAAGTGTTAGTTTCACCAAGCAGTTGCTTTGCCCTGCTGCCATCTATCTGGACACCCAGATGTTAATTTCACTAAGCAGTTGATTTTCCCTGCTGACATTTATCTGGAGACACAAGTGTTAGTTCCACCAAGCAGTTGCTTTGCTCCGCTGCTTTCTGTCTGGAGACCCAGGTGTTAGTTTCACCAAGTAATTGCTTTGCTCTGCTGCCATCTATCTGGAAACCCAGGTGTCAGTTTTACCAAGCAGTTGCTTTGCTCTGCTGCCATCTATCTGGACACCCACATGTTAGTTTTAGCAAGCAATTGCTTTACTCTGCTGCCATTTATCTGGACATCCAGACGTCAGTTTTACCAAGCAATTTCTTTGCTCTGCTGCCATCTATCTGGAGACCCATGTGTTAGTCTTACCAAACAGTTGCTGTGCTCTGCTGCCATCTATCAGGACACCTACATGTTAGTTTTACCAGGCAGTTGCTTTGCTCTGTTTCCATTTATCTGGAGACCATGGTGTTAGTTTTACCAGGCAGTTGCTTTGCTCTGTTTCCATTTATCTGGAGACCATGGTGTTAGTTTTACCAGGCAGTTGCTTTGCTCTGTTTCCATTTATCTGGAGACCCAGGTTTTAGTCTTAACAAGCAGTTACTTTGCTCTGCTTCCATTTATCTGGAGACCATGGTGTTAGTTTTAGCAAGCAGTTACTTGATCTGCTGTCATCTATCTGGAGACCAACTGCTGTTGATACTTAAGCAGTACTATTTACAAATCAGTTATCAACTGTGTTCTGTTATCAAAGTATTGTGAAATAATTACTCAGTAAGCATTTTGAATGAAAAGTAAACCTGTTAAAAATAATGGTTATTATATTAAAATCCTATTATTTGCTATAATCTACTTAAATCTGGAGTTATTTACTAATTATCCTTATCAATAATATAATTGGACAGTATTCACCACTAGGAGTGTCCCAATGCAAAAAAAAAAAAAATACTAGAAAAATCTAGAAAATTCAGGTCACTACTAACTCTTGCTCCTTCACTTCAGTTTGGAATCACATTCAAGTATTTAACATGAACAGTATTTACTCTAACTAAACCAGTCTTGACAAATTCACCATACATGATTCTTTCTAGTATTTGGTGATAAAATTTTGCATGTCATTAGGTTAAAAACATTCTCAAAAAAATTTAGATCTCAACTTACTCTTCTTCAACAAAATGTATAAGACTCTAATAAAAAAAAATTGAAATATACATTTTTCTAGTTCAGGTGATGTTTACTGGTCCTAGTTACTGTTTGTTATTAAGCAGAAAGTTACACAATGAGCTGTTATTTGTCCTTTTCTCATTGTGTGTATAAAAACCCAATTTTTAACATTATAAGCCTTCAAACTTGCAGCTGAGCCACTAGGGGGGCTCCAATCATTAAACTGCTGTTTACCAAGATTGTCACGATATCAACTTTGGGTTGTCCAAGCAGCTTTCACTCATAATTTTATTCACACTAATTTCTACCTTTAAGTATTATTAATGTACAATCACACCAATTTAAATTTTTAGTTTCATAAACTGGTCCCAAATTCTTATTGTCAAATTTTAGTTGTTTGTTACACTAAACATTTTATTTTCTGATTATCCAAATTAATCTTAAATAAAAACTTTTAATGATTCCAATTTCTGGCTGCACAAGCTCTGTTTACCAAGAGATTACTAAACCCATTTGTCACCTTACATAAAAGCTATTAACAAGTTTTTTTATCCTAATATCTGTCTGTCAAAGTGCTTTTTGGTAATTTTAATTTCTGGTTGTTTGGTTTTTATCTAGAATCCTACTTATCCTGATATTCAGTTGTCCAAATACTCTTGATCATGTGCCTTGCCAATCTTGATTTCTGACTGTCCAAGGTATATTTATTAAGAGTCACTGATCCTATTTCTATCTAAATGTTAGTGGTAAAAAAAAAATATTTATCCCATTAAAAAGTGTTTATTTTGAAATATACTTTTTAATACCATTAATTCTGTTTCCTAACTGTCCAAAGTCTGTTCAACAAATTTTTGTTACCAATTTCACTTCCTAACCATCAATATTTTTATCTGAAATCTCCATTTAGAAAGATAATTATTCAAATTTTGTATTGTCCAAAAGCTGGTTCTTTAGAAGTTCAGTAATCTCACTTACTGATTATCCAACTATGGTTAATCAAGAATTTCGATCTAATACTTGATTGTTGAAGTATTTTTAAACAAGATGTTTAAACAACATTACTGGTTCCAAGCATTTACTGTCCAACTTCTGTTTATCAAATTTCATAGTGATTCTAATTCCTGAATGTCAATATCTGTGTAACTATAATATTAGTGAACCAAATATGTGGTTAGCTCACAGATTTTGGTCAAAAATCTACTAGCTCAATTATTCATAGCTCAATTGCTGTTCATCAAGAATTTTGTTGATTGTACTTCTAGTTAAACATATCTTTCTATTGAGAAACTTACCAACTAATCCCAGATTCATATATTTAGTCTTAATAATCCTTATATCATCTTGTTGCTGTTCATTGCAAATCCTACTAATCCTGATCACTAAATATTTTCAGTTCTGTTTATCATGAATGTTACTAGATAGAATTTTTACTGTTCAAGAACAAAATACCAAGATAACCAATTCCTAAATATCTGGCTGTCTAAGAACTATTCATCAAAAATCTTCTTTGAATCCCAAATTTCAGTTCTACAAATGTTGTCTCTAAAAATTATTGTAATTTTGATTTCTTATCATACGATGTTGCTAACTTTTTACATTACTTTACAGAATATATTCATAGGTGTTACTAATTTACACTAATGATAAAAGTATACAAAATTTCTTACGCCTTCATAATCTGTAGAGCAACAACTTCTTTTCTTAAACCATTCAGTTCCTCTTCCTGTTTCTTTTTTTGTTGCAGCAAAAACTGTGTGTAGTCAATAGCTACAAAAATTATAATACAAGAATTTCATTTAACCAATGTGTGTGTTTCTTGGTTTACCAAAACCTCTTCAAAATTTTCTCAACAAATTATGAAAGTATATTAGTTACATCCACCTGCCTAAAAATCAAATAGAAATTACTAAAAATATTAGATATGCCATTAAAAACAGAAACTTTATATTGAATCTGTATTGAAAAATTCAAGTTAACTAAAATTTCAAATTTACTCTGTGTGCAGCTTCACATAAAATGGCAAGCCTTTAGTAAACATTACAAATACATTGTACTCATGAAATAACGTTTGTCTGTAAACTTACTGAGATAGTCTGACTCGTGTTAACAATTAAACATTTTTTTAATCTTATAATTTTCATATTTCATTGAAATAACCTCTAAAACCTCTTAAATGAATATCAAAAGATTTTTCTGTAAAATTTTATAATTTATCTCTTGTTTTCTCTACCCTTACAATAACAAGCAAAATCACCTGTATTGAAAGTTGAAAAATATGAAATAGAATCAAAATTACCTCTATTTTCTCTTACTATAATGACTGCAAATGTTAACAGACAATTACAATTATTTATCTTAAAAGCTATGAGCATCTTAACTTTTCACAACTGCTTTCATTTAATTTCATTGTATTATTGTTCTTTGAACTGTGTCTAACTACCATGAATAACAATAAATCACCTAGTGGGAGTGTGAAGAGTTTAGGGTAAACAAAGTTTCAGGTTATACATCATGCTACTAACTATGTATGTTCCTCAGTTACTTGAGGCATTTTTTTTTTCCATTTAAGTTTTCTTATCTTAACTAATAAGATTTTGATTTTTACATTTTAGTTACTTTTGTTGAAAATATACATCAATAAATAAAATATACATAAAAACAAGGAATTTACCACTTACTGATGCTTATAGGCCTACATGCACACCAGCACCTACTTTGCTGACACTACTTTTTTTTCCACACTATGTTGGTTATCCAAAAAATAATTCATATAGATTTGAAATATGCATTTTGAAACAAAAATAATAATTCAAACAGCAAAACAGAATGCCCCAAAACTACTGTAATTTACGTGGCTTTCTACTTTATCTATAAATATGTTAAAAAATTTCATTACTTACCAGAGTGCCGACTTCAGTCTACACTCAAAAATATTTGCTTGATAAATGTCACCTTTTACCGAAATAAATATAAAGACATCCTGAACATGTAGTTCACAAAATGGCTTTTCTATTAGTTATAAACATGTGCCACTAAATAATTAATTTCAAAAGCATGAAAAGCTGGGAGAAGCTTCTACAGTGGGTGTAACAAACTTAGGGATAGCTCAGAAAATAAAGGTGGGAAGTTCTTATTTTAAATTCTGACCTGTCAGTATCTATAGTTGGTGTACCTAATGGGAGGACATTCTAAAACACATATAAGGGAAGAAAGAAAATTTAAAACTGAAAATTCAGAGCAGAGCTATCACAAGACACAGAGAAAACTGAAGATTTATTTAAATTTTATTTTTAAAATTTGAATTATAAACTAAGTTTTTCTGCCAATTTTATTGACGTATATTGAAAACAAAAGTTGTTTAAATTCTGAATGTACCTCTAAAATAGAGCATCATATGCACCCTTCAAATAAAAAGTTTTTAAAATGATGGATAAGAAAACATTATGCTACTACATACCATTACTGAATATTACACAGTGTCTGATTAAGCTACTGATTTTTCTCTCACTAACTGGAAAACATTACTAACATCAACACATTAACAATGATTAACACTCCAAGAAGTCCCAAATATTTCTAACAAAATATATGAAAATGAGTTGAACATTTGAATTTGGAAATATGTATTTAATGGAAATGTTTCAAGTCATTAGGACTATTTTCCAGTAGGAAACTTAGGAGAGATTTGAGGATTGAATAAAACATAATAATAAACACATGCATTAAACCATCAGATACAAGATCCCAAGGGTTCATGTGTATCCACTGCTAATTTCAAATTATCATCCTAATTGTGAGCTAATAGACCAGAGGGAAGGAAGTAAATCAGCAGTATCCACTGTCACAAGGACTATGTCAATCTGAATAACAGAAGTAACTGTCACTCTTATAACACACTCAGAGTTAACAGTGTGAAGCACATTCAGCAGCACATCACAGTGCAAATCTACAGCCCAGTTAGTTAACCACTACACCAAGCCTAACACATAACTAAATTAGATGCTTTAGTGGTTAACAATTCCAATGTTATCTGGTGAGTTTGATTCATTAAAGAACACAAAGCAAGCAAGAATCAAACTAATGAATATCTGAAGTTTGTATTTTGTTTCATAAAGTGGTGAGACTTCATCTTTCAATTAAATGTATACACATATAGCACAAATATATCATCATATATGTATTTAATAAAAGCTAAATCAGACCATTAAAATTTCTACTTTCTTTGTAATAAGCAAGGTGTTTCCCCCTTTTTTTTAACATACTTACATCTCTGAAGTACTGTTGCTTTGCTTAACTTGTAACTTGTTGTGTTATCTTGTACCTGGCATGTAGGCACCAAATTCTGAAGCTCTTCATACCCTTTCTGTGTGAAAAAATTAAAGTACCATACTAATTCTTATATAAAGAAAAATAGGAGTTTTCATTATTAAAAATACCTACAATCCTGAATAGTTTTTCTAAGATAAAATGAAGGCTCTTTGGTAGACAATAGAAATATCATGATAGTCTACAGTAAAAAGTATCAGGCACATGAGTATTTAATGATGATGTCAAGACATTGTGAGTGATGTTTCATTACAACTATAATAATTTCAGATGACATTCTCTCAATTTAAGAGGTTTAAACAAAGCATTTCAACTGTTGTGTGATGATCCATAGCTAACAATAATTATTTACAACTAATATAAGACATTCCACAAGACTTAAGGCACCTGATAAAGTACACATTTCCTACTAACTAAAGTTTACAGAAAATCTGAAAAAGACAAAAATTATAATGAAAGAATAAACAAATATCTAAGAGCTTCTACAAGGGCAAAAAGGTGATGCGGGATATTTTCCAAAAATTCAAATGAAAGTGTCGAGGAAATGAAAGATGCCAAAAACACCATGGTATGTTTCATATACATAATAATAGCTCTAGTAAAAAAACAAGCAAACCTATGTTATTCTACTAAATCTGCTGATGTTATTCTTGAATGTGAGATTTCACATGAACTTATGATGGTGTTTTTTTTTTGTTGTTCCATATGATGTTCTATCAGACCAAAACAGGATGTTACAGACCCTAATTTTGATATATATACCATGTTTGATACGACTTATTGAAGTTGTTCTAGTTAAACAAGAATCTAATTATCAACACCAGGCTTTACCTGATTAGTTCTTATGTAAAAGTAATTTGCAAAATTTTAACCTCTCCTACCACATGGGTTTTATAGCAAAAATTTATGTATTACAATTGTTAGGAATGATCTCCGTACTTTTCTTTTAAATACCTATTTCATTATTGTAGTAATATAGTCAAACCACACTTTCCTTTTTGAAAAGTTCTGAAGATATATAAACTCAGAAAAAGTGGCATTCAAGTGACACTGCTACTAATTAGACAAATAGCTAACCTTCCTAGCAATTGGGTCTAAAATTTCTTTGTTATCCCATTCCTCATTTCAATGCTTTTTTTCAGTGTAATAAATGACCACTCTTTAAGCTGCACTGCCTGTAATGAAGATTTTGGGTTAAGTGTAGAAAATCTGTTTGGCAAGCAAAAATATATTTTTTAAAGTTTCTCAGTTCTTCTCTTTTACAAAAAAGTTAAAAGAAAATCATATAAAAAATGAGAAACCCCACACAAATGTAAACTTGAAAGAGAAAAAAAAAATTCAACATATCTATCAAACATACCCATGCTACTTTGGCTGAAGTTAAAAGAACTTGGGGGAAACTGTTAAAAAGAACTTTTCAGCCTCCAGCATGGTACAAATAAACTTGTATACAGTCACAGACTGAATGACTAACCTTTATTGCATCTCTACGTTTTTGTTCTGCTTGTGTGTGGGCTTCTCTTCTCCTTTCCTTGTAGCTTAAAGTAGATTTGTTATCACTGTCCTCATCATCTAGCAAAACAAGGTAAGAACTTTCAAAGGACTAAAACCTAACTTCTTTATTAAATAAATTACTCAGCAGTAGCTAGCTACAAATAATAAGCTTCAACTACAAGGCAAAGACTAACACTGTTAAGAAAAACATTTTACATCAATAACCATCCAAGTGCAAAAAATAATCTATACCGTGATGCAAAACCAACTAATCAGGTACCTAACAGAAAGACCTTAAGCCTCTTACAAATGGATGAGTAAGTAATGAATGTTACTCGTTAACAGCCAAAATATTTCACCCATTCCACAGAAAAAATCCTAGAATTAAAAAAAAATAACATAAGCTACAAATATGATGAAATACATGATACCAGGAAAAAGCTGTATCAAGTAAATTAATATAAAGACTACAAATAATGAATACTAAGACAATTAAATGACTGTTTCTGCCGAATCCTTTGTGTAAACTGTTTGAGTCAGAAAATTAATGCACATCGCAAAGCTGTATTAATAAGGTTAACCTTAACTTACAATATGTTGCCATCACCAGTCACTGTTAAAGCAGTTTTATCAACTATATTTTAAATTATATTTAGAAATATCAAACCTTTTCTTTTTGCTTTAAATCTTATGAAATAAAAAATATGTGATGGTGGGATAAAATATTGTTAGTTTAAAGCTTTTTTTTTTCAAATCATTGACAGTCAGCTACAGTAAAATTTCAAAATCTAGTACTCACACTGCAACTTAAATGTTTGTCTTTTTCTTTCTCGCTTTAAGAGCATTTGTTTAATGTTTTTTTTCAGTTAAACAATAGGTTTAGTTATTGACACATTTAATAAAAAAGTGCATAAACACTTTTAATTAGTAGCAGAAATGCCTCAGCTACAGTAAATCACACAAGATGTAAAAACCTCAGCTAACACATCTGTCATGTGTACAGAAAATTACCTTGTCAAATGCAATATATACAAGCTTAATAATATATATATATATAATATATATATATATATATAGTAGTAGTAGTAGTAGTATATATATATATAGTTAGTTAGTTAGTTAGT
>NW_013671451.1:28834-35333 GCF_000517525.1 Limulus polyphemus | reverse complement strand
TATATATATATATATATATTATATATATTTATATAGTAGCTTGTATATATTGCATTTGAAAAGGTATTTTCCTTGTTTGGTTTTTATGTTAATAGTATGAATTTTTCTAACAAAATAATATAAAAGGAAGGGTATTAATAATGGCCAATATAAGATTTGTGAATATGTGTAGAGTAAAACTTTTCTCAGCATTTTGCATGTTTAGATTGAAAATGGCCTCAGAAGGGTCAAGGTTCATTGATGAAAGAAGAGTTCAAAAACTAATCTGAATGAAAAAAAAAACCTTCAAAATAGGATTGAGTTAAAATCCTATTTCATTATTGAGAATGTTTTCTCTATTTTTAAATACTTTTATTTATTCTCTTGTGTTGCTTGAACATATATTGCTGAAGGTGATTGTTCAACTTCATTCTGATGACAGTAGCCTTCATATAGTACTTATCTTTGACCTCTTGTTTTTTTTTGCTGTCATTTGCCAAAGAAATTTAAACCAATGTTTTTTATAACGATGGTACTAGTACAATAAATAGTTTTAATTTACTTAAATAAAGAACATAAGAACTGGCTTTCTAGCAAGACAAGAGAGGCTTAAATTCCCTTTGCTGCTCGATCTGAACTCCAAGAGATAAATATTTAAACTGAAGATGAAATTAAAAATATTCTGTACTGAAAACAAAGTAGCATTATATTTGATAGACTAAAACTTTGCCTTTCTATTGGTTATAAATGATATAGTATAAAAGGCAGAGAGAAGTACTGGCAATTTGCAAAAGAGAGAATGTGACATATGGTTATGGCAAGTTAGTCTGATTTTCTAGTTTATGACTCCATACACAAATAATATTGGAGGCTATAACAACCAAACATTGTCTTTGTAATATCTATATTATAATAGATAACTTACATTACTTTCTGTACTTCATAGAAAAGTGGTAAATAAATTATAGAAGGGGAAGAGCTAGAGAACAAATGTCACAATTCTCATACTAGGGAAGTTTGTGGATTTTTCAAAATATTTCCTTATAAAATGCTGGACTTAAAACTAATTTATATAATATTAAAATTTCATTTGTTAACTTCATTTTGATGCTGAGTTTATTCATATACATTGATAATAAAGTAGTTTAATTAAATTTTGAATGTAACTCTGTAAAAGGTCATAAAATGAGAACTTTGACCCACCCATTGGGAGAAGGTTAGGGAGAAATAAAAACACCTGTGTTATGGGTAGAAGAAAAAAACGATTAGAAAAAAAAACACACCTGTGTTGTGAGCAGATGATGAGGTCAGGATATCAATAGAACCAGTAGATGATGTGCGGGAAAAAGAAAAGGAGCCAATAAGTGTTGGACTTGGAATTTCAAGCTTCTGATCATTATCGACTCCTGTTAGAATGAAACAAAGAAATTAACAAAATCATAAGTACTTTAATTGGTAAATGGTAACACAACGTACAATTTAACAAAAGAATTAAAAGTATTCTATAACTGCATGGAACAACAACAACTTATTATAAATTCAGCATTAAAATCCAGAACCATATATAAAAATACAGCTTTAGCTAGTTCAAAAATTTCTGCTAATTAAATAAGCTTAAGGTAAATCTATATTCTATAAATGTTTGAGCAGAGTTTGAAGATATGTGTACCAATTACAATTTGAAATATTAAATATATCAAAAATAGAAACTAACCTCATTCATATAAAACTAGCCTTATAAAGAATGCTCTTCCTTTTACATAAATCCAGACATATAAATAAAAATGTATATACTGACCAGTTAATAATTATTATTGTTATTCCAAAAAGCCTTTAATCCTAGTTAGAATGTGAATAATCATGACAACCAACACTGCTATCTGCATGATTCTTGCA
The DNA here is from genome assembly GCF_000517525.1 of Limulus polyphemus. Classification (NCBI taxonomy): domain Eukaryota; kingdom Metazoa; phylum Arthropoda; class Merostomata; order Xiphosura; family Limulidae; genus Limulus; species Limulus polyphemus. Next base: position 33,458 of record NW_013671451.1, on the reverse strand, counting down.
TGCTATCTGATAAGTGGTAGATTTTGTGGTCATGGTTTTCATGTTGAACAAAACTATTTTCATAACTTTTTTCTCTATCTTTCAACATTTTGTTTTTGCAGTGCACTTTACTTAATGAAAGTGTTTTGACTAATGTGTGATCACACTCATAACATATATTAACTTTTAGTTGAACTTGTTTGAATTGCTATCCTATTTGTAAGCTAGCATACATTCCATAAAATGAACTACGTTTCTGTTTATATGCATTTCATGCTTATCTGAAAGAGCATATCTTCACTCACTCAGCAAAGTTCACAGTTCCTTCTATTAATATGAACTATATTAGTTTCTTGGGAGAAAGACATTTTTATGGTCTGTTCATGTAATATGCTTAATTTGGTGTACAGCTCAGTTAACATAATGTAGAAGATACAAAAGCACAGGTAATATGCTCTATTCATTAACAAGCTCATATTCTCATCAATTTTTACCCACATTTACTATGTCTATTACATTTATTTAAAGAATTCAAGATGCTTATTGAATTTTTTCAAAGGTAGAAAAACAGTTGTCTGTATGTTTTAATTAGTAATCTTGCCAGTAAATGCTTACTTACACAATTATGGTAGTCTCTTTTCTTCATGACCAGGGGTGAATAATTCCAGCCATCACTTTGATTTTGCATAAGTTATATTCATGAAGAGACATCCAATAAATATCAAAATATAATTGGTTAGCACTTGTTCACACTAGTTGTCTTTCCCCACATTTGTTTACAACTGAACAATGGATGATGTCACAATGAACCTGCACTTTCCCTTCTAATTTTGTGAATGGTCAGATTTGAGATTTACACTTTCATAAAGTATTTCACACTTGTGTATTGAAAACTACCAAGAATATGATCAACTAAGATATGAATAAAAACAGCCTTTGGCTTTTGCTGAAATGAAGCAGCTAAAACACACTTGTTGTTTGTTAGTTGACAAGGAAAAAATTCATGTGTATGCTAAACTAACTGGTCTGCCTCCAGTCACTTCCATCCCCCTATCACAACTGCTTCCAAAGCCTTTTGAGTGAATCAGAATACAGGCAGTTAAATATATGTTTATATTATTTAGCTTATGTAGGGTACCAACAGCTTCCTTCAGGTGATGAAACTTTTGAAGAAGCTTTAGCACAACTGGCTATAAACAGTAAATATCAATTTGCAAACATCTATGTCATCGAGACAAATTTTACAATTCACATTCTGATGACTGTACATTGATTTACTTATCTGTCCCTTACATGAGCTACTTTTTCTAATATTCTGTTTAAACTAAATTAGCTAAGTTGATAAGAGTATTTTTCTAAGTTCCTGAAGAAATGAACTTATAAATTCTTGCTATATTATTAGAGCTGAGCAATTAGTGGTATTTGCTAATTGATGAATTTTGATCAATTGATTAGTATAGTGTTCCTAAAACCATGGTATCTACACAAAAGACAGAAAAAGAAAAAAAAAAAGTTTGTGGTGAGTGTTGCCAGACAGTTACCTTTCTTCTAATCAGCAGTTAAGAATTAGTGCAAGCAGCCTTAGTAGCTTTGCCATAACAAAGACAGGGTGAGCAAATTTGGTGGCAATATTTTGATTACATGACTATTTTGTAACAATCAATTTAATTGCGATTTCAATTAATTGTTGATTGTTTTTTGTGACAATCGATATAATCAGAATTTTGAATAATTGATTATTGGAATAATCTAAAACAGTAACAATCAGAAACATGACTTTCTATTTTATCATACTTTCAATTAATTGATTATCTTATGAGACACTAATCAATGTAATCACAACTCATAGGATATCGATTATATTTCTCAGCTTTGTTATTTTTTTTGGACAAATTAATTTTTGGAAACATATGTGGCTTAAAATAGTGTTAATCAAGATTATTCTATTAAGCCATTTACTAAAATTCCATTTCTTATCATGAAAAACTAGCAGAGACCCACAAATCATTTGTGGTCAAATTAGTATATTTATTGCAAGAGTACTTGTTTAAATACAGGATTCCTAGAATAACACAAAAAAATTCCAATTGCAGACACTGAAATCTATAAGTCTACTTGTCTTAGGCCTAACATTAGTTAAGTCTTTACTAAGTATGGTCTATATTCGATAGGGATAAATTAACACTAACTTGTGTACATTTTTTACTTTAGTTAAGGCTAAACTTTACTGTACTTAATACTATCAATAAATAAACTTAAAATGTTATTCTATGATCAAAACTTAGACCTTTTTTAAAACTTTTGATAAGCTTTTAATATGCTGTTGTACAAAATGTCTACTAAAGCATATTTACATCCACCTTTTGCTTACATCCACTGAAATAAAGTGTGCACGCATGTACATTTAGATAGTAAGGTACATGTGCATTTTCAGGATAGACAAAAACTGTGTATTATTATAATACATTACTCAGTATCTTAAGCCCAGAAATCACCACAATGATAACAAGCATTACAATTTAATGAAATCTTCACTTATTGTGTATTCACATGTATTTTAAGTTCCTCATTAAAACCTGTTCCACAAATTATTGCATACCAATAACTAGATACGAGATTTCAGCCCTTGACACAAACTCCATCATTTTTCTCTTCTGCATGATAAAACAATCTTTTGGCAAGACAAATATTAACTGAAAGGATCCATTAAAAAAATCATTTTTTTTCATAAGTGGAGTAGATCTTGAGAGATGTGTAAAAAACATCAATTAACTCTCTGTTCACATGAAATTGACCAACTGTAGATTTGTGAAGCTATACAAACTATTTTTACTATAACTCTAAATTTGTTAAGTGTGTCTTCATGAAATTTGACAAGTTCTTAAAAAAACATAAGTCTGTTGCACACCAAAAAAAATCAAAGTTTTCAATAAAGTATTTGAACTAAAGATTTGTCTGACTAAAGGGTGATATTCATGATAAGAATAAAATTACTTCTTTTCATATTATTTTGCATATTTCATCTGTATAATGTCTAGACCATTGTAAATAAATATCAAGAATTTTTTTTTGTTTCTAGTAAAGCAAACATCTCAAATAAAATTTACAAATCAGCTGCTTAATCTGGCTCACACCATAACAGTCATTGTTCGTAAAAACTGATTATATCTATAGCACCTAAACCATTACTACGTCTGTCATACCCCACCTGGCCTGGTATTGGTTGATTGGTTTCATCAGATGTTGTGTGGCTGACATATTATAACATATTCTCCTTTCCTTTCATTCATCAATTCTTAGAATTCAAAATGTATCTCTTATTCTTCTATCGTAACACTACCAGTAGAGAAATCACCAGTATACAGTGAAATGAAAAGTTAAAAAGTATGAAATAAAATTATTAATATCATTTTTTCTTCTGCCCTGGATGCAGTATTGTTCAGAAAGTACCAGACTATTTCTCTTAACAGTTTCAACTGCAAACCTTCTTACATCTGTTTTCTTATAATTTTATGGTTTTATTGATGTACTCATTGGAGCAGTAATTCTCACATCCAAAGCAATAAACCTCAGTGGAAGACCATTAGTTATTTCACATACAGGTCACATAGACACCACATGACATGAGCATCATGGTTCACACAGCACTGTATTGTGAAGTCATGTTAGGCTAAGCTGAGAAGTTTATAATTTTTTATATTTTAGTTACATTTGTTAGAAACATACAACATATAAAAATATATATAAAAAACAAAAACATTCTGCACTCACATTTCATAAATTTGGGTGTCCAAAAGACATTTATATAGCTTTAAAATATGCACCTTAGAACACAAAATATATCAGATACTAAAACAGTATGTAAAACAAATAAAATTTATCCTGCTTTCTTATTAAGTTATAAATAGGTCAAATATTATGTTATCATTCAGAACAGAAAAATATGATCATTACAAACCGGTATTCCTTTAGATTAACAGTTTATAGTGCCAAAACTGAACAAAGACTTGTAAGATTTATTTAGTAGGGAATCTGTTGTTTCTTTGGTTATAAACACATCCATCAGCCCTCTTTTCCTTAACTATCAACATGACACCATTTGTTGATTTTTGTGTAGTATGATTTCCTTAGTTGGTCAATGTGCAAAAGTTTTTACTGGATTTGTCATTTGGTAAATTAAAACTGTCTTTTTACTGGTCATTAGTAACATAATAGCAGACATCAAAGCAATTTATTGGCAATTTGTGAAATAGACAATGTAATAGAAGGGTGTGGCAAGTTGGTTTCAGTTTCTGACTTATATCCCCCCCCAAGGAAATAAATTTTTAAAATAGTTTTTATATGCGGAAACATCTGTTAGCTGAGTTCTTGCACAGATCTTAAAATATACCATTGATAAGCGGGAACATTGGTACGTAGGTCGCACTTCAGGATTGCAGGATAGAATTAAACAACATGTACCCGCATCCATAAGAAATAAGATTGTGAAAGAAAAGAAAAGAATTTACCATGTTGCTCCAGTAAAACAAAAGTTCTACCACCAAAATGTGAATCGGCAATTGGTCAGCATTTACTAGTGAACCCAACCTGTGCTGACAACTACATGGGTAGCAGATTCAAAATTATTCCAAATGGTCTGTCAATC
>NW_013671451.1:26152-27955 GCF_000517525.1 Limulus polyphemus | reverse complement strand
AGAAAAGCTTCAGCAGATATTTCCTTTGCAACATCTCAACCAAAAATTAGTCCAGTTATCAATGCTATTTTCAAGCTTTGAACAACTCGACTTTCAAGATCTACATATCTACATGTGCCAATGTATCCATTTATCAACGGTATATTTTAAGATCTGTGCAAGAACTCGGCTAACAGATGTTTCCGCATATAAAAACCTATCTTCAAGTTTTGTACATCAAAAAAAACTTTAAGTATTTCTGGCAGCAGTACACCAAGAATCAGATTGAAGATCTGAACCAACTTGTGAAGCTTCGAGGTAAGCTTAGAACTCTTAAACAATCTACCATCTTTTTAAAGACATGCATCGTAAAACGAGCCATACCAAAATTTATTAGTAATCACATTGCAAGATCTCGAGCGAGACATAGTCCAACAATGGAACGTGCATTTTTGAATTATGAAATCGAGAAAAACCAAAGACAATTTTGTAAAGTAAAAGTTCTGGTACCGTCATTTTGAACAAAACTGACTATATTGAAACAATATGTGACATCTTAAATGATCAAACAAAATTCAAAAGGCTAGGCACTGTTTCGCAAAATGATAACAAGTTACAAGTATGCTTATTAGAACTGGTTAAGAAAGGTTCCTTACCACGTGATATTTATGACCGGATTAGACCCGCAGGCTCACAACATCCCCGCATGTATGGCCTTCCTAAAATGCACAAAAAGGATGTACCACTCCACCCAATTTTTTCGATGATTGGCTCTGCACAACATGAATTAGCGAAGTGGCTTTCGGAAATTGAACAGGTGTTAACGTACTTTTCAAAAACTGTATTCAATACTCCTTTTCTTTTGCTACAACCATACAGAACTTTAGCCTTGACCCTAAACGAATTTTTAGTGCTCCTTCGACATCAGCAGCCTGTTTACTAATGTATCCCTGGAAGAAACCATCAAAATTTGTGCAAATACTTTGTATGGTGGAGAAGTTCAGTGCCCTCCAATACCTAAGGACCTGTTTATTGAACTGATAAATACTGCAACACGTTCAGTGGAATTCAGCTTTAATGATATCGTGTATCAACAGATTGACGGAGTTGCCACAGGTTCTCCTCTTGGAGCTGCCTTAGCCAATATTTTCATTGGTTTCCATGAAAAAGAACTATTCAACAAAGTTATCAGACCTGCTGTTTACTTCCGCTATGTAGACGACACATTTGCCATTTTTAAAACTGAACAGGAATGTGAGTGTTTCTTACAAGACCTAAACTCGTTGCACTCGGATCTCAAATTTACTTTCAAAAAGGAACAACATAACTCTTTACTGTTCCTAGACGTCTTAATTGAAAAAGATTACTTTCATTTTCTCACCAGTATATATAGAAAACCTACCTTTACAGGACAATACACAGGATAGGATTCTTTCAGTCCTAAAAGTCGCAAAACGAACCTTATTACTACTTTAGTCCATCGGGCTCTAGTTATCTGTTCAAAATCTAAACTAGTTTTCGAATTAAAGACAATTAAGACTATTTTACTAGAAAATGAGTATCCAGAAAACGTCATCAATCAAATTACTTCAAGGAAAATTGCAAGATTCTCAACTGCCCCAAAATTTGATCTCAACAAGTGTCCTGTTTACCTAAAACTACCATGGATTGGTAACATTTCAACAAAATTTGAAAAACAATTGAAAACAGCCATTACTAAATGGTTCCCTATAGTGCTTATTCCACATGTAAGCTGTTGCCTGCAACACACAAAGATGTGATACCTACCACACAGAAATGTATGGGTATTTATGAATTCTCGTG
>NW_013671451.1:9655-25400 GCF_000517525.1 Limulus polyphemus | reverse complement strand
TAATTCTTTCTTATTCACTTTTTCAAGGTTGGCAAGATTATCAGACCCAAACATCAGCTATCATGGGGTGGAATAGCTTATGTGACATGTTGAAAATCTCAGTTCCTGTGTCTTGGGATCATCACAATCAAACAAAAGTGGACCAAGTGAGGCTCTGACTATCATATGGCTGCACTCTCTCCTGAGGACAATTTCACATAAAATCTACAGACACTTCTGAAAATCTGGATATAACACATTTTATGATAAGTTAAGACACCAAAGTTTCCTTTTGTTTCCTCACACATTTTAGGAAGAACTTTTTTGTGGTTACTTATTTTCACCTGCAGTAAAAATTGTGTGCATATCTGTTTTACAAAGCAACACTAAAGTTACCAGCTGAACTTGCAGAACACCATGTCACACTGTACATATAGACCAGTCCCAATGCGATGTTTATTCACAGAACTAACAGAACATTGAAGTCATAATAATGAGAATCATACTTAATTTATTCCTACATTTTGGTATGGATATTATAAGTTTTATAAATACTATGCTAAATTCACATTTTACTGATAGCAGTGCATAGCAGAAGTCAAATTAAAGCTACATTAGGGGTGATAAGTGATGACTTTAGAGTTGTTAAAAAATTAAAAAAAGAAAAGAAAAACCTGACAGCTATGTCTTACTGTATAATTGTAGTACATTTCTGGGCAGATTGGTAGTTTTTTGTTTTTAATTTGTGTGTGGCTCAAAACATGATACCCACTTTTTTTGCATATATACATGTATTTCACAGAAAAATTCAGGTTTTTCACACATTTGTTTCTGGAGCATGCTTATTGGTGATAAATCAGATGCTACAATAGTATAGTTTCTCAACAACCAAATCATTAAAAAAATGAACAACATTATTTGTATATGTTGCATTTTGTTATAAACTTAGTTAACTTTCTAATTTAAGTATTTTTTGCTTGTATACAATATTCCAAGATGTTTATTTAAAAAAGCACAAGATAAGTTAATTATTTTTGGCACTAACATTTTCTAACACTGAAAATATATTTCTGACAAATACTTACTTCCTCTTCCATGATAGTTTTCCTCAATTTGTTCTGCCCTTTATATGTTTACTCGCTGCTAGCCTTGAGGCTCTCACTTAATCTCACATGATTACACATGATATAGATGCATTGTAGCATTCAAATGAGCATTAGGAGTCTGACACACCCTCCAAGTGCAGCTCACTCACTCACTCTATACTGTAGAGCACAATCATCACTTTATGATTAGGCAAGAAAAGACACACATCTTTGGGAAAAAATAGGGTTTGGATAAAGGAGAACATAGGGATGGTGATAAAGGATTCAGGAACCATCAACAACATACACACACAACCTACGATGTCAGCATGCAAAAAGGAGTAAAAATAGGTTTTAAGGGAAAGATGGTACAATGAACAGAAGGCTAAAAGTTCAAAGGGAGGTAAGGTCATGAAGGACAACAGTCAGGGAGGGCTAAGAAGGCAAAAGAACTAAAACAGGAGAGAAAGGACAGGGGAGAAGATTCAATGAAAATGGGAAAATTGTATAGTATTAGACAGTGCCACCTGTGCCTGCAATGGAAAAAGTCGGAAAGGTGTGGAACAGTAGTTTTGGAAGGGGAGAAGCCATGATGCAGAGACCAACAACATAAAATGCACCATTTATGTTGGTAAACAGGTAAGGAGGAAGAACAGAAATAAAGAAGGCTACACATCAAGTGAGTTCGAAGCACCTCGCAAGGGACCTGACAAAACCTATGCATGAAGATGGAGTGTGGATGTCGCTGAATGAGAGAGAGGAATGGAAGATATGAAGCAAAAGGGGAGGAAATGACTGAGGAAGGCTCAAGAGTGGAAATTAATGGTTTGGTTGGCCAGAATAGAGCAATTAGAAGGACCAGACAATGACTGGTTTGAATAAGTGAAAACACACAACCAAAAAAAAAAGATAGGAGAGTAAGCATAGAGGTGAATATCTAGTTGTGAGCATAGCCACTGGAGCACCTGAGGAGCAAGAACCCACTCTGTCAGGAGAATCTTGTCAGGTTGAGAAAGACAATTGGTGACAAAAATCATAGTGTCCAGGATGAAACAGGCAATAAGCCAAACTTGTAGAGATTGGGTCCATAAAACAAACTGAACAAGACCAGGTGCTCCTTGACGAGTTCTATAAGAGACAATGGTCAAATTGTTGGAATGGATAATGACAAAGCACCAGCAGACCACAAGAAGGAAATGATCCAATGCCCAACAAACAGCCAGAAGGTCAATTCAACCACAGACCGGCTATCTCCTGAGAGTCCAAATATGTCACCCACCTCATCAGAGATGCTTCTGTAAACAGATAAAGATCCAGACAAGGAGGAGAAAGAGAAATGCCAGCTGAGGTGTTGTCTCTGTCAAAGAAAGAGGAATGGAGGATTCCAAGAGAGGTTCCATTGGTCATGTAACACCCACTGAAAATGACACGTGTGCATCACCCCAATGGATGAGGGATTCCATGGAAGCCCAAGTCTCCAAAACAGAGAGAGAGATCCTGTCATATAGTGAGAGAAGGAGAAGTAATGGCTCCATGTCCTGCAAACAAAGGGGAGAAGGTTGAGTCCTATGGACACCCTCAAATGAATAAGATGTTGAGTATGGGTGAGATGTGATTTCTCCAGTTTGACCAGCCACCTCAATTGTGCCACCTCCTGAAATGGGTATAGTTTTGAGATGCTTATTGGGAAGGGGCCAAAAGAAACCAGTCAACCAGGTAATGGTGGAACCACAGTCTCAAGTTGTAAATGTGATGAGCAAAGGCTCTGACCACACGACAGAAGACATGTGGAGCCAATGCCAAACTGAACAGGAGAGTGCAAAATTGAAACATTCAACCCCCATGAACAAACCAGAGGGTAACATCTAGATGCAGGGGAAATAGGAATGTGCAGGGAAGCATATTAGTCATCCAAAGACCTGAAGTGAACGAGCATCTGAGGTTAAAAAAAAGGCTCCATGGTGAAACGAGGGAGGTTGAAGAAGCAGTTTAAGCTCAAAAGATTGATAATAGGATGCCAATACCTAGTCTTCTTGAGGATGATGAACAAACGGGAATAAAAACCCAGAGGACAAAAAATACACCTGTTCGATAGCATTATTCTGCAACAGATCCAAACCAACCTATGAAAGATGCTGGCAATAAAGTATATACAGAGGAGAAAAGAAATAAATGGGAATTGGAGACAAAGGAGGAGGAGGAGAAAAATGAAAATTCAGTCCATCCACCAACACTCAAAGAACCCAACTGCTACAAAAGGGTGCTAAAGGTGATCAAATTGGGACAAATATACCCCACTGTGTCTGAGCCTAAGGAGGTTTTCACTAACAATACTGATGTCTTAAAAGGGGATGATGAGAGATCTGACAACTTGAAGTAAAGACATGGAAAGATGGGACAGAGAGAGGAGAGAAAGTTAAAGTATGAAAAACAGGACATAATTGAGAAGGACAGGAAACTAAAGAGGAAATGTAGGAGTGCTGGTATACTGCCTCCACATGAGATATTAAAGAATTAAGGACATCTCCAAAAACAGACTGTTGAAGAAAATGCATCAGACAAAGGTCACACAGGTAAGAAGCAGGCAAACACATGTGAGTAAGAAGTGCATCCTTGCCTAAGTGATCTCAATAATAAAGGAACCACGGCAGGGGAAAAATAAAGGGAAGAGGGAGGATCAGGACCCCATGCCTAAATAAGTGATTTCAGAGTTTGAGATTCAAGAGAGGGAAACTCAGATCTATGGTTGGCTAATGCATGTGTGTCTTCCAAATGTAGTGGATGAGGTATGCTGGCACCAGCACAAAGGTGAGAAAGAAATTGTTCAGCATGGACACGATTATATGGGGAGGGGGAAAAACAAAATAATTGGATGCCAGACAGAATGGAGAAGGGAAGGGGATGAATCCTAGGAAACAGGAGAAAGAGACAAAAAGGTAACAAACCTGAGTTACCATGCTGAGAAGGATGAGGAAGATCCACAGGAGTAGACTGGGAAGGTGCAGCAAAAGCAGGAGGGGGAATAAAGCTGTTAAAATCATCATCCTCTGTAACACATTTCTGACACACTATGCCAAAATCTCCTTGGCATAAAAAGTGGAGTCTGACATCACAGAACTGTTATGTCTGAAAGAATCAGAATCCTGTGGATCCATATCAGAAGCAGCAGTGACATTAAATTGTGAGTTTATAATGTGGTAAAAATAATAAATAAATGAAAAACTTTCCAAGAGGTAAAGACAACAGAAAAGAGAGTTGTCAAAAGATAAAGTAACAATCACTGTGTCATTATAGAAAATTAACTGAAAGTCTGCACATGCAATTTCCAAATCAAGAAATGATGACTGTGCTCTACAGTATAGAGGGAGTCAGCTTCCCTAGGAAGGTGTGTTGACTCCTATTGGTGGAGGGTTGTTGCATGCTATAATGCAGCTATACCACATGCAAACACGTGAGGTTAGGTGGGAGCCGCAAGGCTAGTGGTGAGCAAAAAATGTGCATATAGAAGGCAGCACAAATTGAGGAAAGCTATTATGTGAATGGAGGTAAGGTGTCATATGAGAAATCAGAGCTACTGGTAGGTCATTAGTTTATGGCACTGCACCAACAAGTTTTAACTAAAACTTTCATCCTCATTATAGAGAACTTTTTAATAGAACACATATACATAATAAATAAAATGTAATTCATCTTAAAAATACAAAAAACCCTTAAATTGTTATTTACCTTTTTTAATGAATATCAGACTTAAACATTTTTTAACATACCTTGATCAAGCCTACCATCAGGAAAATTTGCTTCAGCCATTTTTGTCACTGGAGCATCCCCACTGCCTGTGTTTGCAAGTAAAATCAAAAATTATAATTCTTCAAATTATAATCCCTAATTAACTATCATTAAATGTGAAATAATTCAATGCACACCTTACTTTGAGGGTACTAGTAAGTTATATTAATTGCTAAGCTCTAGTGGGAACAGACTCCTAAGATGACCAAATGTAATGAGATATTGTTGGATTTATGGCCCGAAATACTATTAACAGAGGACACCCAACTGGTGAAACAATTCATTCTAATCTTTGTAAGTAAGAATGTATGAATAGCATAATTAATTATCTATACTGATTAAAGGGTTTATTTTTATTTTATATATAAGTAGGCAGCTTATTCTGATGGAAAGTTCATATTAATTAAGTATCCAAGTCCATTCTCAACCTTATGTCAAGCTGATATTCAATAGGACTTCACAAAACAACAATTAATTCCAAGTACAATTTTGTAGAAAATTCAATAAAATACATTTCTATAAATAAATAAAATTATTTTCAGGATTCTTAACAAAAGTCTTCAAAAAGTTTGTATTATTAATATTCTGTAATATTTAGTTACAATAACAATAAATTTAATATAGTGACACAAACCCTTCAAAACTCATTCCTACTACATACTAATTCCAACTCTTCACGTACCTATCAGAGTTATAGAACAAAAAGTTTTTACTTTGATGTGTATACGATACGTATTCTTGAAAATGTATACTTATCAACATTGATTCACAGAACTATCAGACTGTTCAACTTAAGCACATCAATCTGTGAAACTCACAAACAAAACCATTTAAGCAACTTCCTAAGATCTAGAAACTGTAACAACCTTACAAATCAAGAAAAATCATTAACATAAGTTTTGCTCATTAAGGTTCAGCTTCATTTCAAGACTTTCTTGAATTCATAATTCCTGCTCATTCTCAATTTAACTGTCACAAACGTGTTTATTGTGACAGACAAAATTATATTTTGTAGACAATGTCTTATGACAGATGACAAGTTCTCTGGTTTACCAGCAGAATGCTGATGAGAGAAGATAACCACTAACATATTCCTTTACATCAGAACAAGTAAATTTCAATTCAATAAGGGACTGTTCAATCATATGGATGATGTCTTAAAGTAAAAACAAAGCTTTTTTATTCTCACAACAGAGCTAAACACATACCTAATTTGTTTCTGTAAATAAAATCTGTCCAAGATTGTCAACATTATCACTATAGCTGTTGGTTCATTAGATAAATCAAATTTTAACCTCAAATTTCCCATTTGTTCACTACTAGTGTGGTCCACATATTGCAGCACATTGAATAACTATGTTTTTGCATGTTATAACACTTAAAATAAAGAACTGACCAAAACAATTAAATGAAATGACTCATTTTCTACATAAAATACATAAGGAACCTGAGCAATAATTAGTGGGATTAATTGCAGTATTGGTGATATTTTTTGTGATTTATATAACCAAAAAGAGACATTAACACAAGCAAGAAAGTGTGTAAACAGTTTATTGAAATGGCTTTCAAAGACAGATAATGTCCATATAATACTAGAGTTAAAACTGTATGGGTGATTTGCTTCTTCAACATTTCCCTAATGTTATTATCAATGCAGTTACCATTAAATACATTTCAAATGATTTTTTAAACACTTTTTTCACATGACAAAGAAAAACTGCTATAATCATGTAAAGAAGATTCACAAGATCTTTCACCAAGTTAACATTGAATAATATAGGAACAAAACTATCAAATTGAGCCAAAAACACTGAAAAAAAGGTTTGTGATGTACACCATTCTTAAAACTAACTTACTGATTTTGCACTAAAGTATCTGAAAGAGGTGAACTGAAGTTATAATTTTCCTAAATGAAAATGTATTTTTGATAGGTACTTTCGTCTTCTCACAAGATTAGTTTTCTCATTTTGTGCTGCCCTCTATATGCAAACTTTTTTCAAAAATGCATGCCTGAAGTGTTCATCTCCCTCTGTTGGAACCCAAAGTTCCAACATGTCTTTCATGCAAATCATCATGTGTCACCTTTCCACCAATAGGAGAGCACTACTATCATGTGATTCATGTGGCTCTCTCTAAACATCACTACCAAACTATCATTTCCAGGTTTGTCAGAAGACGCGAGCACTGGAAGATTGTGGGGAGGACGGGTGGGAAGTGTGAGTGGAGGGAAGTACCTATCGGAAATACATTTTTATTTAGGAAAATTGTAACTTCTGATAAGATACTCTCCCTCTTCTCACAAGATTAGCTGGAATCTCACATTGAAATGTGTGAGGAAAGCACAGGCATATCCACCGGAAGCATCCAGAGGACACCCCCGAAATGAGAGTAACAGATCAGATGATCTGAGGAGGGGTACCGCAGCAGGACCAGACATGGCGAAACATTAAAGGGAGCACATCCATGTGGGAGAGGATAATTTAGCATTGTGATCTTAAACAGAAATCAGAATCACTCAATCCCATGACGGAAAGTGGGCAAGTGAGGATGTGTTTAATTGGTGTAGAGTGGCTAGGGTGCAACGGACTATACTCGCTACGTCAACTACATCCAAAACCTCACTTGCTGGGTATCAACATCCTCCTGAGGATAGGATGAGGATCATACCTTCTTCACCTAAAGTCCCAGAGTCAAGAGGGAACCTAACATTCATCTCCAGGAACTCACAGGGTAACCTAATTCCAGGAATCTGGGAACATGTCCTCCGGAATCCAGTGGAAGTCCATCACATGCACTCAACCTCTGCAACCATGAAACCAACTCAAAATGACCCCAGGTTGGTAACAACCTCATCTCCCAATGAGAGAAAACCCAGGATAGAAGCGGAAACAGGTCACATAGACCCACAACACAGAAGACAAGTCGAGAGAGGAAGATGAATAACCTGAAACCTGTGTGAGGACTTATGTGATTGGTTCATTTAATCTCCGTAGTCTCACTCACTGGGTACCGACATCTGCGTGAGGGTAGGAGGAGGACACCAATCGGAGGGGTGAACTACATTTGGGCATCTCAACTCTGGGAAATAGTCACTCATCCAAAGGATCTTGTAACTTCCTCTACACCGGCATAACACCACCACCCTACTCTGAACTGAATGGTTATTAGCCATCTTCGTGGAACCCATCCAGCAGGTTGCCTCCATGGTTAACCAACCTAGTGGCTTGGAACTGGTAAATGGTAAGGACTCCCATACTCCACTGGAAGAAAGTGAGGAATAGTGTGGTGGAGAGTCCGAAGGGACTGCAACACCTGAGACAGTGCAATGGGTGATCACAAAACACTGTTTTGAAAAAGCAGACCACACCGATTTGTTCAATCTAGGCATGGCAGGGATGAACAGCAATCCCCTTCTGCTTTACCCATGCCATCCATGAGTAGTACAGTCTGGGACAAGCATACTATGATACAATTATCACGACAAATTTACACTCCAGTGATCTTGTGAAATACCCCATCTCAAGGGTGAATGTACAAAGCCATGAAAAATGTATAAGAATCAACATGGCTTACAGTGTGGATTTGATATCAAGATGTTTGCGAATGGTTATAGCCCTCTAAATGAAATCCATTCCAAGTACAGACAGAATACCTGGTCAAACACCACTTGCAACAGAGTGGGATCCAAAGTGAAGCTGAAACAGGGGCTCCTGAAAAAGAAGAAAGCATTAGTGAGGGCTTACCTCATGTCATAGCCTCCCCAAAATCTGTAGAATAGCCACAGGCAGCAGGTGATACCCCAAGGAAGCAGAAACAGCAATGTAGTATAGGCAGTGAGAGATGAACATGTGCGAAGTTATCCACATGCCTGGTTATAGAATCTCTTCCAATGACCGACAAAGATGAGAGGCAAGGGAGAAGGTAAGGTGAAGGATTTGATGTGAGTAAAATGTGGAAGAGATCATACTGGGAAGGAAAGAAGGAGGAAAAAAGTAACTGCATCAAACATCGAACTCAATTGGTCAGAGTAACTGGGAAGAGGAAAGTTGCCAAGGGATAAAAAGGCTATAATGAGGTCCCGGAAGGAAGCCATGTGAGCAATGGAACAATGGAGGGCACAGACAGGACAGAAGAGTCTATCCAAATCAGAACAAGGGTAGAGATGAGATATAGAGGATAACAGATAGGAGAAAAAGAGGAATTGCTTTAACAAGCCACAAAGGTTTTGGGAAGGAAAGCATGATCCAGATAAAGAAGAAGGTAGGAGAAGTGGTACAAGGTTCTGGTAATGCCAAATGCAAAAATATCTGACCTGCGACATCTGCAGGCCAGAAGAAGGAGGAAATATACCTTCAAAGAGAAGTGAAACAGGGAACACACAGGCAGAGTTTTGATTGGATGTAAAGTGAGGGCATGAAGGACCACGACAATGTCCTAGTCCGGAAGCGACTGACACCTAGGTGGCTGAAGGAGCTGGAAGGAACAGATCAACATGGAAAGGACAGGGAAAGCAAAGACCCTATGGAAATTGGAAAATGGAATGTATGGGATAATGCCACCTGAAACCTCAAAACTGAGGAGACTGAAGAACCCCACTTAAAGAACCATGTGAGAAACTCAGAGATACAAGCAACCCTTGGTTGAGAAGCCTTTAAACTCCAAGTCAATGCCCAGGAGCGATAAATGCTCCAATTGCATTGATAAATGGCCAAAGAAGAAGAAGGGTGAATGGAACAGGCTAAATGTGAAGCTACCCTGCAGGTGTGAAGACAAAGGAGGGACAGCATGGGATGGAGCACCAGTGACTGGAGTTGATGGAGCAGGTTGGGACAGATGGGAAGAGGAAGGAGAGTGTCCACCAGCAGTTGGGAAAAGCGAGGATGGGTAGACCAGTAAGGAGTGAACAGAAGGATCGTGCATGAAGTGCCATGGATGAAGTAAACAGATGGGTGGGTAAACATAAAGGAACAGGTGAGATCAATCCTAGCTGAAGGCATCAACAGCCAAGGGTCAAGGATAGGGGACCGGGGATCAAAACAAAGGTAATTTGTGATTGAGTATGGTAGCAAAGGCATCAATATGGGGCATACCCAGATGCAGACAGAGCCACTGAAAAATGGCAGGATGCAGGGACCAATCTGCGGGATAAATTAAATCTGGTTGGGAAAGACGATCAGCTACAAGATTGAAAGCACCCGATACATGATATGCTATCAAATGAATGTGATGTTTGTTGGCTCAAAAAAGATCCATACTGCAAAAACCTAGGGATCTGGACCTGGTGCCACCTTGGTGGTTGTTGGAATGAATCATAACCAGCTGTCCAGAGAAAGAAATTGATCCAAAGTTCAACAAACAGACAGGAGTTTGAGAAGAGAACTCTCATCCACAGACCAATGACCCAAAACCTCCTGGTGATCCACCCAGGCACCCCAGCCCTGATGGGATGTATCCGTGATCAGATGTAAATCTGGCCATGGAGGAGGAAGCGAGACCCCCACCGACATATGGGCACTGTTCAACCACCAGTGGATATCATCTACAAGGAATGAAGGAAGGGATGTAGAAGTTTCCAAGGGATCCTAGGCAAGGATCCAATGATCATGAAGTACCCACTGAAGAAACCACATATGGGCCCTGCCCAGGAGTATTAGAGAGGGCATGGAGGGCCACAACCCCACGATA
Organism: Limulus polyphemus; assembly: GCF_000517525.1. Taxonomy (NCBI): domain Eukaryota; kingdom Metazoa; phylum Arthropoda; class Merostomata; order Xiphosura; family Limulidae; genus Limulus; species Limulus polyphemus. The sequence continues at coordinate 14,865 of NW_013671451.1, read as the reverse complement.
TGACCTCGCAAGCTGTAAGTGAGGGAACAGACAGGGCTTTCTGAATGGCTCATTCCATAGAATGGAGATGAGAAGATTGAGCCCAACGGAGATGGGTGTTGAAGAAAACACCCAAATGGATAAGGTATTGGGTAGGACAAAGGAAAAAATTCTCCAATTTGACCAACCAGCGCAGTTTTGGCCAGGAGCTGACGAGTGTGACAGGCCAATTCCCAATCGGAATGAGCAAGAACAAGCCAGTCATCCAAATATACATGGAAGCACAACCCCATGGCATGAATATGTTGAACAAAGGAGTGGACCACACAACAAAACACAAATGGTGCTGGGGCTAGGCCCAAAGATAAGGTGCAAAACTGGTACACAACCCAGCCATTTGACAAACCAAGGAATGCTTCACCACAGGAATGTGGAAGTAAGCACTGGAAATGTCCAACCTCGGTCCTCCAAAGACCTGGAGAAAATGGCCACCGTGTCTCCATAGCAAAGTGAAGAGTGTGAACATACTGATTGAGATGGAATAAATTGATGACAGGATACCAGTCCCCGTCTTCTTGGGAACCACAAAACAGGTGGGAGTAAAACCCCTGTGAATGTGGTGAGCTGGTTCAAAAGCCTGTTGTGCGATAAGGTCCTGAACCTCTTCTGACAGATGCTGGCATATCAAAGGATCCCGAGAAGGGAAGGGAATGGGATAATGGAGAAAAAGAGGATAACTAAGCACCTTGTGAACTGAGACATCGGCAAGAAAAGGTTCCCACAAATGAATGAAATCCAATAGAAAAGCCTTCACTGGGCCCAAATTGACCACATAGTCACTGGTACTGCTGTTGGCAGATCGAGTAAGTCGTCGAACTGTGACACCACGAGAAGGTGGGACAGGAAGAGGTTGGGAAGGGGAAGGCAGGGGACAGGAATCAGTGCCGCGCTCAGCCCTGACTGTGACAAATGATTCACCAAGTTAGTAAGGGTAGAATGTCGATGGGCCGAAGCCACTCACGACTCCAAAAACTCAGAAACCGAGTCAAACACATAACACTGCAAAAATGGCACCATGCGGAGCTCCCTTAGATAAGGAGCCTGGAGATGGGTCCACACCAAAACAGCATCATAGCCCAAGAGGTCACAACAATAAGCAAACCACATTTGAAGTGCAAGAGGCAAAGAACACAGAAAACCCTCAGGGTTCCTGTGAATAGCCTCTGACAGAAGGTGAAGGGAAGAAAGGTACATGAACAGGATCATGAGGGTGAGATGAAAGCAAGATAATTGAGCAGGGTAATCTGGGTTCGCCCGTAAAATAGGTAGAATTGACCCCAACAACTGTTGGTCGAGAAAAGGAAAATCCACCCAATGATAAGTAAGAATATACTGATCTGAAGTCTGTGGAGGACGAAGCATACTAATGCCTTCCCCCCTGTTGAGAGGCCAATTGGTCCATGTGAACCCTATCATTGGGGGATGGGGAAAGACTAAATAGGGTTGAAAATTTCATGTATAAGGAAAGGTCTTGGGTCCTAGGAAACAGGTGTAAGAGACAAAACATCACATACCTGAGAGATAAAGTCTGAAAAGACTGATGATGGATGAGCTGAATCATCAGGTAGTGAACAGGAAGGTGCAGCAAACTCTGGGTGGGGAAACAAATGATCAAAATTGTCAACAGCCTGGCCTGGCCCAGAAAGGCTCAGGAGGAAGTGAGGTAGAAGTAGGCGAGAGAGGTTGGTTCATATACAGTCCGATCTCTCAGAGATTGAGTGAGAATATATCTCTGATGGGTCGCCCATGCCCGTGGCTGAAAATTCAGCATCAGACACTGGTGAAGTGCAAGAAGTGGTGACTTTAACTTCGGAATTCATAAGCGAGAAACACGAGGAAGTAATGCTTTATTAAAATATTAACTCCACAACTTTGAAGTGTTGGAAATAAAGTTAAAAAAGTATGAAAAAATAAAAAAATAAAGCCACATCAAGGTAATTGAATAATGTAAAAAAGAACGTCTGAACTCAACAACTGCAAAAGGAGAAGTGATAGTTTGGTAGTGGCGTGAAGAGGGAGTCACATGCATCACATGATAATAATGCTCTCCTACTGGTGGAGAGGTGGCACATGAAGATTTGCATGAGAGACGTGTTGGAACTTTGGATTCCAACAGAGGGAGAATGAAGGCTTTTAGCATACGTTTATGAAAAAAAAAATTTGCATATAAAAGGGTACACAACTTGAGAAAAGATAATCTCATGAGAGGAGGGAGAGTACCCTATTGGAATTCATTTTTGCATTGAACTGTTAACCTTACATTTTGGTGTTTACCCTTCTATCAATAAAGGAATTCACTAACATGAATTTAAAAAATTGCAAGTGCATGATCAAAATATTTAAAATAAAGTGATTTGAAATCAACGTAACCTTTTAACAACTATTGTTTATACTGACAGCTCAAGAACAGATTAACCATGTTGAATCAAACACTGATCCCATACTAGCCCCATCAACCAGATAATAAATAAAGCCATTAAACATGGAATGCTATTCTTTTACGTCAAAAGATATTAGCTTAAAACCCTGCTTATAATTCTAAACACACTTACCTGAATATATAAATAAATATAATTCCATATATAGAGATCAATAGTTTGTTGCAAGGGAATGTTAGTTTAGAAAAGCTTCCACATCAAAACTGGCTGTGTAAACATTACCATTCAATTTCAAATTCTCCAAAGAGTTACAAAACTTGTATTTGTCTTGGACCTCTGTTACCTGTGTTTTTGTGAAGAAATTTTACTGAGTAACCTTAGAGATTATCACTGTACAATGAAATGAGAAGTTGCAAAATATGAAATAAAATCAATAATACCTTTATTTCTTTCTCGAATGACTGCAGATTATAGTAGATAACTATAATTATTTATCCTTACAGCATCAGCTTCTAATCTTTTCACATCTTCTTTCTTATTATTGTTTTATTACTGTAAGCAGAGCTAAGGGAAACAGATGATCAGGTTACAATGATGTGAGTGCATACAGTGAGTTTCTTTATCTGACTGATCTCATGAAAGTTGTTTATTTAGTTTTTTCATTAAAGTTTTATCTAAACTAAGGATTTCTAATTTTTATATTTTAGTTATCTTTGTTAAGAAGTACATAACATTAAATAAATCATATACATAAAAATGAGGAATTTATCACTTATTTCAGCTTGAGGCCATTTGTACTTGTAACCCTACTTTTTTCTGACTAAATTGGTTGTCCAAAAAATAATCCATGTAGTTTTCAAAGTATGCATTTCAGAGCACAAGTACATCAGGCACTTGAATAGAACAAAATGTCACAAAACTACTATAATTGATTTGGATTTCTAATTAAGCTATAAGTAGCTTAAAACAAGTCCATTACTGCTGGAATTTACTCAACACTCATCACGTTTTGTTTGAAAATTACAAACAGCAAACAAAACATGGGATCAAAGATAAGTACTGTATTTGTTTAACATTTAGGTTCTTTATTTATTGTTATAAAAGTAACTAAAATGTAAAAATTAGAAACTTATTATATTAGATTAGCTAAGATAACGAAAAATAATAACAGAAATTCTTCCTGAGGTATGCTCATGAGCAGCTCATGTGTTATGCCATTCATTCAATATGTAAAGTGAGCTACACATTTGCTGAATTATTTACAACTTTTATGGTGGGATTATTAATTAGACACTGTTCAAAAGGCAATAAAACAATAAAATTATGTATAAACAGATGTAAACTGTTACAAGTTTAAAGAAAAAAAAGGGTAATTTAGATTTATTTGTTTTTTTTGGTGATTACAAGGTCAGTCAAATTGACCAAGTACATATACAGTCAGGGTAGAAAAAAGAACGGGTAACAGATTCGTTCGATGGGAATCAGAATTTGATAATAATCAGTAGAATGACGGTTATAGCAAAGAATCGACACTTTATTTTCGGTATTGTACATCTATTCGTCGGACGTTTCAGAATATTCACATTCCATCTTCAGCGACTGTATTAATTAATCGATAGTATTAAATACACATATTCATTCAGTTGGAACATTTACAGTAGCATAAAGAAAAACAAACAAACAACAACCAGCAGGATTTAAACAGGAAATAACAAATTTTAACTTTTATATTACGAAACTAGTGTGGTAAAGAGGGGGAGGTATAGAGATAACACTGTATAGTTGACAATGTGCTAGGGGTCTTTATAATAGGCTTAGCTGTAAAGAAGTTGTGTTATTGTTTAGAGTGGGGCATTCATTTAAAATGGACAAGCTTTCTTTGATAAGTTCTGTGTTGGATGAACCGGTCCAAAATTATTTTAAAATTGTTAATCAGAATTGGGTGGTTGTTATTTTCACTATGTAAGCGGATTGCTAATTCAGGTGGATTTGATAGTTTATTACCAGTCCTACTCCATATTCCCATATGTTCACAAACTCGTAGGTGTAATTGGCATGTGGTTTTACCAATGTAACTGGCATTACAGCCACCACACATATATTTGTAGACGAGTTTTGAACGCATGGGGGTAAGTAAGTGGTCCTTTGTTTTAAATAAGTTTTGTATTTTAAAGGGTGGTTAAAATATCATTTGTAGTCAGATTTGTGGGTAAAATGTTTTAATTAATCTCACAATTTGGATCTTCATTATGTAAGCTTGTTTTCCTAGGAAGAGAGTGACCAGACATAATTGGAATTTGTTAACAGTGTGTGGTTTCTTGAAGGGTTCATGTTTTTCAGAAAGGAACTTGTTTGTTATAGCTTGGGTAAAATGGAGTAGATAACCATTATTTGTTAAGATGTTTTGTAGGGTAGTGATTTTGGTATGGAGAGAGAAATAATTAGAACAGATGTTGTATGATCTATTGAGGAGATTTAGGATGAGGTTACTTTTATAAGAGTTAGGAATAAAACTATCAAAACGAGTATGTAGTAGTGTATATGTTTCCTTACAATAGACAGAAATTGTAAACTGGTTATCTAATTTTTTAATGAAGACATCGAAGAAAGGAAGTTTACCGTTTTTTTCAATCTCGCAGGTAAAATTAATGTTTGGGTACTTAGCATTTAGGTAGTCCAGATACTTTTTGATGTGATTATGGTTTCTTAAGAGGAGAAATGTATCGTCAACATACTGTTACGTCTCCGTTTGTTAATTGATTTTCCGTAACTTCGTTCCGACGAAACTTAAGC
>NW_013671451.1:0-8618 GCF_000517525.1 Limulus polyphemus | reverse complement strand
GAAATATTTACAAACATCCCACTCCAGGAAACCATACAAATTATCTTAAAAAAAATTTTTGCCAACAATCATGAAAAATACACAACTTTTAATTGCCAACACTTCAAGGAATTGCTTAATCTCACCCTCAAGGACAACCGCTTCAGTTTCAACGATCAATTATATGACCAAATAGATGGTGTGGCGATGGGGTCACCTTTAGGACCGATGTAAGACTGTTAAAAAAATTAGTTAATTCAATCTTGGGCAGAGTTTATCCATAAATATGAACATGATGAATTTTAACTCCATTGTGAAAACAATAAAAAATGTTTTTATTTTAAGGATGACACTTCTAGGAATAAGTGGTTATCAATTTTTTTTTCTGCTGTTCAATAGTTATATGTACAATGTAGGTTAAAACATTTATCTGTTCACACACCAAAAATTAATATTTTCCTACACTGAAATAGATTCTTACCTCCTCTCACAGTCACAGCTATTCTCAGTTTGACTGCTCTCTAGTGCACATAATGAACAGTTTAAGAACTGTTACACATTGCAAATAGGAACTGTAAGAAATAGTACTGTTCATGAGAATTCACAAACACTTACTGCTTAGAACTGAAGTACTAGGTGAACTGCTTAGCTATACTGACACTAATTGTCTTGGATTATTATTATCTATTATAAATCCATTTGTATATTTAGGAAATTTTTTTCATTAATTATAAGATTAATCATATACTTTTACGTAGATTGATCTTTATATTTTAATATACAGTTGTCTGGGAAGAATGGGGAAGACTAGGTAAAAGTTAGCTCATGGGGAGCAAAACTGAGAGATGCATTTTCTTTAACTTCACACATTAAATGCAGAATGATATTTAGAGGCTTTTCTCAGGAAAACAATGTGTCTTATACGCTGTAAAATACAGTAAATATGGGATATAGAAGGAAGGAAAATAGGGGTAAAGGCAAAGTCACCTTCACAGGCAGCTGATGTTTTTAGGATGGAAGGAATGTTTGGGATATAAAAGGGCATAGGTTTTGTGGTACAAAATTCGGTGCATATCAATGGCAAACAAGACCTAACAACAACATCCAAAATCCAAAAGGAGAAGGAAATACATCTTCAAGGAAAGGTGATATAAGGCTAGTGGTTTCAAGGGAGAAATGAAAAGGGCATGAAAAACAACATTTTGATTCCAGTCTAGCAATTGAGTGGTATGGGGAAGACGATGGAAACACACAGACAGAAATAAAAGAGAAATAACTAGAGAAAAACATACAGCAGAGATGGGAAAAATGAAAGCTAGATGACATGGCAGCCCCAAATCCTGCAATGATTGAAACAGACAGCCCCATGTTAAAAAAGCATATAAAATCATATATCCAAGGTAAGGGAGCATCCATGTTGGATAAACCAACGACAGAATATTCTCCACTCAAGCTGATACACAGACATGGATGAAAAATGGACAACAAGGATGTAACATGCCTGGATAATCCCTAACCCCTCACAAACAGACTGGACAAAAGCTACATATGAAGCTGGAGTATGGAAATGGAGGGATGAAGCACCCCTGAGAGAAGTTGTGGAGAAGGGACAAGGAGAGATAATGGAGGTAGTTCCTGGAGAACGGACAGAGATGAAACCACGGTTCAGCTTGCCAGAAAGGAGTCACAAGAAGTAGATTGGATGAGAGAAATTAGTTGGGATAGAAGACAGATGGGAGGGTATGTATAAAGGAAAAGTTCTTCCAATCCTACCTGAATGCAGGAAGGAATCATAACTGTCATGACTCACAGACATGACAGAAACTGAACTATTGCCCTAAACTAATGGCTCAAGATCTCCTGTGTATTGCAGCAAGCACCCCATCTCAACAAAGAGTCATCTGCATACGAAGGTGTGGATATCTTGTCAGGAAAGAGGAATAGGTACCCCTACTGTCATGTTGCCCCTGTCTAACCACCAAAGGATGTTGGACTGAAGGGAAACAGGAAGGGATATCTGTAAATCCAGAAGGTCGCTGATGAGGTACCATTAATCTTGTAGTCCCCACTGCAAGGAATGCATGTGGGCATGACCCAGAGGTATAAGAGCCTTCAGTGATGCCCAAGTCCCCAGAAGAGACAGAAACTCTCACACAGGGAAAGAAGGTGCTGATAGTGCCCTCTGAACTAAAAACTCCATGACTCGCAGACAAAGAAGAGAAGGCTGAACTCAACTGAGTTACAAGTTATAAAACACCTCCTCTGGAAAACTCTGTGAAGAGCCAGAAGTCAGTTGTCCATATAAAGATGAAAATTGAGCCAATAAAAATAAAGAAATCGGGCAAATGACTGGACCACCCAACAGAAAATGTACAATGCCGAAGCTAGCATTAAAGGAAAAGCTCAGAATTAATAAATGTGATTCTCATGGACAAAACATAGTTAATGCCGTGAATCCTGAACAATAGGAATGTGAAGATAAGTGTCAGACACATCAGATATTGTCATCCAAAGCCCTGAAAGAAAGGCCCATCTGAGAGATAGGTAGTATTCTATGGTAAACTGAGGCATGTCAAGGAAGTGATTCAGACAGGAAAGATTGAAAACAGAACACCACTACCAGGTCTTCTTGAGGATGACAAAAAGTCAGGAATAGAATCCTGAAAGCACAGTAGAAACCTGTAGGGGAGGAACAGGGACAGGGGATACAGTAGGAGGTGTGAGGAAAAGCCTTTCTGTCAAAATTTGAATGACCCAAGGATTTGTTGAACAATAATAGGCAAGTGCATGAGCCTCTCCAGTACATGGGAGCGTGGCATTCTAACCCCCGCACATAATTGATCTGCAAAACATTCGTCATGGACACCAATATCAAGTGAAGAGGGAAAATCTAAAACTCAGAACTAGGTACTGCAGTTAATAAGGAAGGGGAGGGATCAAATGACAGGTGATAAAATGACACACAACATAACTGGCATATCAAGTCTAAAAATGGTGGCTGAGGTCTAGATGCTTCAACAGGCTGAGAACATGCCTGCACAGCAAAGGAAGGGGAGGAAGGCTGTCCAAGTCCTCATTATCCTGATCTAAGACCTCAGGTAATCACAGAATTGCTTGTAGATCAGGAGATCCCTCAGCCCACGTGAAAGAAGCCATCTCCCGCCAAACTACAGCCAACACTTTCTCCACCGATAATGCTGCTCCTGTAGCTGTTGTCACATGCTGTTGAATGCTGGAACTGTCAGTAGCCATTTTATTCATAATATTAAAATGTGAATTCATAAATACTGACTGACTACTTAGAAAGTACATGATTAACTTTCATACAATTATTTTGTAAATTATTACTATTTCAGTTAAAGTTTATATATTTCACTTGTGTAACAATATAGAAAAACAAATTGAATAAACATGATACATCATACTAGACATGTCACTACATACATGAATAAATGATTCAATGCATACTAATCATGTAACATTTCAGTTAATAAGCTCAGAAAAACTAGTTTATCTGGGTCTGTATATATTTTTGTTGAGATGAGAAAGGAAGATATTTGAACCATTATGACTGTTTCCACATAATCTCAACATGAGAATATTTATCAAGAACAACTGTAGAATGTGGACTTGCAACATATTGGAAATAGAAAATGCTTTTTGATGATAATGAGAAAACAGAGAAGAGTTCAATACTGCAACAAAAACTTGAGCTATTGAGTGCAAATCCTGTGATGCAGCATCTTCTGTTTGCAGTACTTACAAAATATAAATAGTTTATCAAGTTGTCTTGGTCATTAATATCCCTATTGGTTCTTTTGGTTGATGAGTGTTCTTCTCTTTTTGGAAAATTGTAACTGAGTGATATAATGGTAAATACTATATTTTCTTCCCTGTATGAACATAGCAACTGTCTATGGTAATGAAAGATCAGATGCTTATGAAATGATTTATAAGTGAAGAATTAGAAATATCATTGAGTGCATTTGTACAAGTAACAGATGAGAGTGGTACAAATATACTTTAAAACTAACAAGGATTCTGTTAGCAAGAGAAAAAAAAATCTGTCACTGTTAAAATGCTGCCTGACAACCCTTTAAATGTTTAGAACTATCTTTGAATTTCTGGCTAGCAAATGAACTTACAAACATGGCATTATCTAATAAAAAAAAAAAAGAGATCACTATCATTAACTGATTTCTATCCATTTAGAAAGGTAACTCAATTAGAGAGTTGGAAGTTATTAATGGCACTTAAATTTTATCCTGTCAAGATAGTTATGGCCAAAAGAAAAAACAGAGCATATACTTGTAAAATACACAGTAAACGAGTTTTTATGTGGTATTTGTTACATTCAAACTTCAAAGGTGCCAATTTAACTTAAATGAATAACTGACATATTATACTATAATGAAAATAACCACAAACTTCATACAATGGTTTTTGTTTTTCATTTGGCTCAACCAGTTTAATTAGAAAATTGCTCCCAATAAAACTTAATCAGTTATGTTTACATTTTATATTTTCATTGATGATATATACATTTGTTTTAATTTTGTATGACTGATCAACATCAGTGTAAACATTACTGCACACATGAGTCCGTTTTCTAGTTATTCATTGTTGCATAGAACAAATTTAAAAGTTTAAAGCTTGTTACAGCCAAACAGCTTAAGGTTGGTCCTGAAGAATGAAACCCTGAATGGAACTACTTGTTTTGGAGATTATAGTCACTTTTGTTAACAGTATAATATGGCTAGGGTACTCCAGTCAGTATTTCATAATATTAGAATACCTGAGTATCTTTATATTAAAATTAAAGCAATCACAAATACACAAATGTACATATTTTTAGACTGTGATCTGTAGCATGTTATGATAACAGATTAAACAAAATAACAAAAAGGCAAAACTCACTGAAAGATCTTACTGTTACTAAACTATTGTTACAATCAGAGGTGGGGGATTAGTAAAATTTGCAATTTGTTTAATCATCAGGCCCATTGGTTAATTATTCTGAATTCTCATGAGACTTGAATAGGCAAAATAATCAAAAATAGTAATAACAGAAAACATTAATTTCAATTTTCATAAGTTGCAGCACTAATAAGTTAAACTGAACTTTGAACTGATTATGAAAAACTAATAAAAAAACATAATGGCAATATTTCAATTTCTTTAGTGCACATCACTATGTGCTTTCATCTTTAGTTCACATTTCTGATATACATACATATTCGTGTTGTCTTTAACTTCATTTCTTTCTAATAATAAATATTTTATGTGCTGATTTTACTCAAAATGATACTGTATACAAGATAAACTTCATCAACACAAAACATTTTGTTTCTTACACATTTTCCTTTAATATATATAATTTTATTGTTTTATTAACTCTTATGTTAACAAAATTTGGCAGCTTATCAGTAAACATTACAGTGCTTTTATTCGCAAAATATATATATTTTTTTTTATTAAGTCTTAAGATTTGTTAAGCAATGTTTTTCTCATGCCATTTTTTTTCTTTTCACATGTTGGCTATCCAACATGCAAAGTAATTTTCATTATAAGATTAAAAATACTTTTATGCATCAGAAAATTTTCAAATTTCACATGCAAAATCTTTATAAAGTCCAGATAGTTATCAAATGTTTCTTAAGAAAAAGACTTCATATTGTATTTATTATTTTCACTAACAAATCTCTGTACGGGTTTGATAGATTTGACCAATCTTGTAACCACCATAAAAAATTAGGAAATAAATATCAATTATGCCTCTTTCATTCTAGAATGTAAACAAATTATAACACAAAAACATAAAAGTTTAGACTAAATAGCTTAAATTTCATAACATTATACATTTATATATATTTATTATATTGACCTTTCAGCCATGCCTGGCTAACAATACAGAAGTTACAATGATGCGGCAAATGTATCAAATATTACGAAACTGACCTTTAGTCTTTACAAAGTGACCTTTCTTGGCTTTGTTTTAGTAGACTAGTATTTTGTAAAATACAAGCACATTTCCATTATTATACATTATATATTTCACCATTTCACCAACAAGGACACCCATGATTTTTGAAAGATTTCATCTACCTAACAAACTGTTTTTCTTACTAATAATTAACTTGTTTTTCCATTTTTCACTATCTAATAAAAGACATATATAACTGAGTGTGCAATTAAAAGAACAGCAGAATTAAAAAAACCTTACTTGTTTAATGAAATGGTATTATCTTCGATGACCCCCAGGGAATCACTGATAAAGATTATTACTATTTAGAAATAAGTTTTTAAACTTATTTTCCTCAAACATAGAACAGTAAATAAAGAAATAAAGCAAACAATTATCTCTTCTAGATATGATCTTTGTATTCAGTTGCTGATTGACGTAGGTTGCTAAGCCTTTTAAAATTTTGCATGTGGAGGATATGAAATGAAATAATTTTTTTAGGTTTTATATATATTTACAGTTGAATAACCAAAAATTCATAACCATATCGATACCATAGAATTCCACTATAATTTATCAAGCTTAGTAACTAAGCTGTATTTGGGTCTCAAAAAATATGAAATTTCGAGCAGACTAAAAACAACCTACATACTTGAAATCTTGGTTTGAAAAAAAGAGATGGTGTCCTAACACATAAAAATGACTAAGAAAGGGGGACATTCTGAGCTTTTGAATGATTATTCACATGTCATATATTGAAGTAAGTGTATATAAGGGACCATTTCCAAAAATGGAAAGAGGTTAGTGGAGCCACTGTGTTTGATTCATTACACGAGTGATTTATCAGCAGAGAGAAAAGATAGGAGGTTCTTATTTTATATTCTAGCTTGTCAATATCGGTAATTTGAGTTCCTAAATCATATAAAACTATAGACTTAGTATGTTGACATCACAAACATCTAATTTGAACTAGTGCTGCATGCAACATACCATGTGACATACAAAAATTGATGTTTAACTGTGTTATTTATTTACTTTTAAATTAAAAAATAATATTGTAAAATTTAATTTAAAATCTACAGTTTGATACCAAACTTATTGATATAAATTCATGAAATAGTAGTTCAATAAAATTTTGAATACGAGTCATCAAACGCATTGACATGGCCTTTGACCCATGATCCATGTGGAGAGAGTAAACTGCCATGATGGTAAATCATATGTAAGAGGAGATAACCTACTGGTATGTTAAACACAAAACCAGATTATTTGCAGGACAGAAATTCAAGATTCTCCTGTTTCTTCAGGTAAAAATCAATTCTTTGAAATTACTTCACACACTTAACTCAAACAAAATGTTTAGCAGTATGTTTGATTGATTGATTGATTTCAGGAGATGAGTTTCAAGTTCTTCTAGAAACTTCCTAGTAGTATACATGTACATAATTGAAGTCTCCTAAAATAATGGTAAGCTTATCTTTAAATTACAATGATTCTCCTTTGTACACACAACAAATAAATTTAAGTCATTTACATTACTTTTAACCTTGTGCCTTGGTGAACAATAAAAACAATCCTAAATTTATGTATTTTTTCTACTTTTTCAATAAATTTTACTTTATACTTATATTTTTATAAACAAAAAGGAAACATTAAACTTTAGAATTGCAATTAAACTTTCTTCCCAAAGTTGTTTTTTTTTAAATAGTGAAATCAGAAATTTTGCCATATTTGTTTTTTAAGTGTAGAGGAATACATTAGAGCTATCAGCTTAGTGAAATGTCTGTATAAAACAAAAAATAATAAGAAGAAATATATATGTGTGGGATTCTAGTTGGGCTCCTATAATTTGGCTGAGTGGTGTTAAAACAACCCACTAAAAGTAAAACAGACAGGGATAACTTGTACTCTTGGATAGAACTTTAGTCCTGTTAGCCAAAGGTCCTGGGTTCAAACTTCAAGCTCCAGTCCCATAGTTTTTTTTCACTTACAATAACGTTTGTTTGAAAGTCTACTTTTACTGATTCATAATATGAATTAAACAAACCTACCCTTGCAATTTACAAAGTTCTACATCGTCAGTACATAATGCAATTATGTACTATTAAGGTCTATTGCATTACATTTTACTGTTGTAGTACTATACTGTACCGAGAACTGTAGTAGTACTAATATTACTAACATACACTAGTAATACTAATAGTATTACTAACAGTAACACACTTATCCATTAGTAGTACTAGGTATTGAGCAGTAGTACTAGTACTACCAGCTTGTTAGACCTATAACACTAGTATTACTAGGGATGTTATTTACCATACCACTTCCAGTTTAACTAAATAAAATAGTTAACATAAGTATGTGCGTTATGAACAGAATACTTTAAATAATATATATATATATCATTACTAAGTCACACAATATCAATGTATAAAAAAACAAGCTTACCTCGTACCAATTCTACCCAAACGGGAATAGCTGACGCATCTGTAATATATAAATATAAATTGCCAGATGGCGCTATGAAATACATATTAACATAGCATTTTCAGTTTCGTAATATTTTATAAAATACTTTTTTTTTAAATCGAAGAGTATTGTTACGTCTCTGGTCGTTTGTTAATTTCGGGTATAAATTCTTCCCGAGGAACTTCAGCGATACAAGTACTTTCTTAAA
>NW_013671450.1:55725-60298 GCF_000517525.1 Limulus polyphemus | reverse complement strand
CTATGGTTTCCTTAGAGAAGATCTGCTGTATAGATTATAATTCAAACACTTTTATAATATGACATGTCACTCCAGAGAAGTTAATTATATTTAATGTACAAACTGAGCAACTCAAGTTATTTACTTCCCAGATTTTAACTATATATATATAACTCAAACCGAATTTTTGTTTCTTTGTAGTAACACACAAAGATAAGCAATGAGCTGTCAGTGCTGTGGCCCACCACGTGTATCGAAACCCAAATTTTAGCGTTATAAGTCCGCAGACTCACCGCTAATCCACAGTGGCATATGTAAAGAAAACTGAGTTTGTTATTCCACAGATGTTATCTACATATTAAACTGAGCAAAGTGAATTTTTTTTCATTCCACTAATTTTAATACATTTAAACATAAGATCATAAAATGCTCGACGCACGAGCAGTGATGTTTAGAGCTGAAGCTGCGATTGTTGGTAAATTACAGTAATAACTATATACATGATGAAAATCACTCTCTAGCCACGCCCTCAGCGCTTTCTGCTGGTTACAAACTTGTGAAGTATGTTCCTTGATTTGCTAAAACACACTAATTACCTTACAAACCTCTAACGTTAGCTAACCATTAGGCTTAGATAATGTGCAGCTTTTGTAATTAAAATTACACCACTCACAGTTGAAGTGATAATGAGATTACGTATAATATAAACCAGTTAGAAAACATGAAACTGTATGAATTTCTGATACCATAGTTTTCTTATATAATTTTTTTAAACTAACTCTCAAGATACAGCCAGGTTAGCAAATTAAGAAATACACAAATATTAAATTGAAACTGGAGCCTTAAGTTTGATTATGGATCCTCGTCAGACACATAAAACGTTTTTCCTTTCTTAAACCTAATTTACAGAGCTTTTTGGGAATTCGTGCCTAAATATACATACGAAGCAAATGATACAAACTGGTCTCTGTAGAAATAACTCATTTGTTTTCATTATGTACAAGCGTACAACAAAAAATATTCATAATGCTTCGAGGAATGTTATTTAACAAAATAAACTTGTAAACCGTTCTTATAAGATTTGAATGTACCATTTGCCTATTGTTTCGACGCACGAAAGTTGTTATTTCCTTTAACTTTCAAGTCTAGGTCAAACAACCCTGATGGTTGTCATAAACATTTAATACACTAAAGTATAATTCTAGAAACACGTTTTTTTTTTTTTTTTTCAGCTGCAACACATTTTTCCGGAAACTTTCAACGAGAAAGAATGAGTAACAAAACACAGGTTTTAAATTTCTTCTCGTGCTACAACGTCACAAAAAGAACCTTTTATGGCAAAGCTACTAACCCTATCTGTCGCCATCCCTAATTTTGAGCTACTGACCAGAGGGAAGGCAGCCAGTCAGCAGCACCCTACCACTCATCATCCATTCTAAGATATTGACTGTCGCTCTTATAATCCATCTACAGTTTAAAATGCGAGGAATATTTTGTGGTATCGCATGGATTCGAACCCAGCTTGCCAGCTCTATTATCCAGAGCTCTACCACACTGTTCAGTGTGAAAAAGTAGTCTTTCAAAATTCCAAATAACAAAAACAAAAAACTTGGACATTTCAGAATTTCTATTCTTCTAAACCATAAAAAAGTAGGAAGGGAAAGTTTACAGTTTTAAAATATGTTAATGATTAGATTGAAATTCAAATAGAATACATTTATCTTTGAAAAAATCTAAGTTGAAAATATATAAATATGAGTAAATAGTACACAAAGAACACAGCGTGATACTGCAGACGTCTAGCAATAATACACAAACACACAAAGAATACAGCGTGATACTGCAGAGGTCTAGCAATAATACACAAACACACAAAGAATACAGCGTGATACTGCAGAGGTATAGCAATAGTACACAAATACACAAAAAATACAGTGTGATACTGCATAGATCTAGCAATAGTACACAAACACACAAAGAATACAGCGTGATACTGCAGAGATCTAGCAATAGTACACAAACACACAAAGAATACAACGTGATACTGCATAGATCTAGCAACAGTACACAAATACACAAAGAATACAGCGTGATACTGCAGAGATTTAGCAATAGTACACAAACACACAAAGAATACAGCGTGATACTGCAGAGACCTACCAATAGTGCACAAACACACAAATAATACAGCGTGATACTGCAGAGGTCTAGCAATAGTACACAAATACACAAAGAATACAGCGTGGTACTGCAGAGATCTAGCAATAGTACACAAATACACAAATAATACAGCGTGATACTGCAGAGATCTAGCAATAGTACACAAACACACAAAGAATACAGCGTGATACTGCAGAGACCTACCAATAGTGCACAAACACACAAAGAATACAGCGTGATACTGCAGAGACCTACCAATAGTGCACAAGCAATACAGCATAATATTGCTACCAACAATATATATGGCGATATTACATAGATCTAACAATAGTACCAAAACACACAAACAATATATCGCGGTATATCGGAGATCGTTTCAAAGGTTGTGAATGCTTGAGAAACAAATAAGTGTTTTGTACATAGCCATTAAGCAAATTGTCAAGAACGTTACTATATATCATTTCAGATTGAATGCGTGTTCTCCTGTACAACTGTCATAATACTCTCAACAACATACAATTGTGGCTGTCTTTGTCAGCTTCTATTTACAACGGATCTCATTTTCCACCGCACGTATGGCTTTTTGTATTACATTACTTTGTGTATATTTTCTGCGCAATGTCATAATGACATTTCAGGAGTGAAGTGCCTATAGCAGCATTCAATAAACGAGCTGCTTTACTTGTCTTCCTAGGAATACTGAATAATTAACCTGAGTGGCATCTTATTTACATCTGGGCTAAATGGACAGATCAGGGAATCCTGGGTCTCTAATTTTAGCTAATGACCAGAAGGAAAGTAGCAGCAGGGATTCCTGGGTCTCTAATTTTAGCTAATGACCAGAAGGAAAGTAGCAGCAGGGATTCCTGGGTCTCTAATTGTAGCTAATGACCAGAAGGAAAGTAGCAGCAGGGATTCCTGGGTCTCTAATTGTAGCTACTGGCCAGAAGGAAGGTAGCAGCAGGGATTCCTGGGTCTCTAATTGTAGCTACTGGCCAGAAGGAAGGTAGCAGCAGGGATTCCTGGGTCTCTGATTTTAGCTACTGGCCAGAAGAAAGATAGCAGCAGAGTTCCTGGGTCTTTTTATTTTAGCTACTGGCCAGAAGAAAGATAGCAGCAGAGTTCCTGGGTCTTTTTATTTTAGCTACTGGCCAGATGGAAGGTAGCAGCATCTCCTACGTCCTAAGGGCTTTCTTCGCCTGTACGAATCGAATAAGAGAACCGAACTGTCACTTTTATGACGCTTCCATATCTGAAAGCGCACTGCGTGTTCAGCGGCATCGCGTCTCGAGCCTCGGACTCTTCGATCCATTAGGGAGGCCCATATAACCTATTAAATCAGTTAGTATATGTTCTGTCAGTCTCGACGATGGTATGTTGGCGAAACTTTGGCATAAATAAAATATGTTTTATTTTATCTAGAGTAATCTGTCGTGTTTTATTATTAGTAGATCAAAAAGCAATCTCTCCAGTCCGCACTGCAGTCTTTGAACTCTCAAAGTAAGCAGCTCCCTGTTGTTTTTGGCATAAAAAGTAACAACTAAAAATGCAGAATTTTTATAAACAAACAACTTTCTGCTGTTTTGGGCATTAAATGTAATATCTAAACATATATATATATATATATAATTTTGTATTTAATCAGCGCTCTGTTGTTTGGGCACACAAAGTAACAATAAAGCAGACATCATTCTGTGTTTAATCACTGTTCTATTATTTTGGGCACACAAAGGAACAATAAAACAGAGACCATTCTGTGTTTAATCAGAGTTCTGTTGTTTTGGGCACACAAAGTAACAATAAAACAGACATTATTCTGTGTTTAATCAGTGTTCTGTTGTTTTGGGCACACAAAGTAACAATAAAACAGATATCATTCTGTGTTTAATCAGTGTTCTGTGGTTTTGGGCACACAAAGTAACAATAAAACAGACATTATTCTGTGTTTAATCAGTGTTCTGTGGTTTTGGGCACACAAAGTAACAATAAAACAGACATTATTCTGTGTTTAATCACTGTTATGTTATTTTTGGGCACACAAAGGAGCAATAAAACAGAGACCATTCTGTGTTTAATCAGTGTTCTGTTGTTTTGGGCACACACAGTAACAATAAAACACGCATCATTCTGTGTTTACTAAGATTTCTTTTCTAGTTAGCATCTTTCTATAAGGATAATTCTTTGTGTGTGTGTGTTAGCATTCATCATCCAGAATTGACTGGCTCGATTTCCGTAATTTTTGTATGGTAATTGGAAACTGTCCTTCTCTTGACTTTACTTTTAAAGACACAATTACTTAATCAATTAAATGGGTCAGTTATTACTTTCCACAAAACATGGTATGCAATAAGCATCTAATGAGGTCATTAGGGATTTAATAACAACAGAAAGAAGGAATAGGAACATTATCTAACATTGTCCTTTATACAGTTTT
>NW_013671450.1:50818-54980 GCF_000517525.1 Limulus polyphemus | reverse complement strand
AAACATGGTATGCAATAAGCATCTAATGAGGTCATTAGGGATTTAATAACAACAGAAAGAAGGAATAGGAACATTATCTAACATTGTCCTTTATACAGTTTTTCCTTTTTTAACGGGTACCCCTCAGCTAGTATAAACTAATAAATAAGCAGTTATATTTTTTTATTTGAAAACAACATGCTTAAACCGTCAAATTACCGACTTGTTTACGTATCAGTCACTACCATAGGGATTCACGTTTTCATCATATTAGGTTGTTTTGTTTTTGCCTGTCGTAATAGTTGGTGTAAAGAAGTGACTAAACGAAACAAAATTGAGTGAAAACACTCATTTTCTGTTTAAAATACACGGGAAACTATTGCAGTAAAGAGTGGGATCACCTACAATAATAACGTGTTTTTGTCTGTTTAAAATACACGGGAAACGATTGCAGTAAATAGTGGGATTACCTACAATATTAGCGTGTTTTTGTCTGTTTAAAATACACGGGAAACTATTGCAGTAAATAGTGGGATCACCTACAATATTAACGTGTTTTTGTCTGTTTAAAATACACGGGAAACTATTGCAGTAAATAGTGGGGTTACCTACAATATTAACGTGTTTTTGTCTGTTTAAAATACACGGGAAACTATTGCAGTAAATAGTGGGGTTACCTACAATATTAACGTTTCCATATTTTGTATGACTCCTATGGTTGATGGGACCGTATAGACTTATACTGTAATTCTAGAATGAGTTTAGTCGGTGTTGTTAGTTTTATTTCCTAGAAACTACGAAAAGATCATTTGTCATAGTTATAGCTTTAATTACTATTAACAACCTCTGAGTGAAATTAAAGGAGAGATTATAGTAATATTTCAACCACGCCGTGTGTCTTCTATATACTTTGTCAACGTTAGGTTTTATTATATACAAGTTGGCGTACACGTTCAACGCACAGGGAAGATATAGGACTCTTGGGGGCTAGATCTAAATGAAGACCTTCCATCCCATGTTACTCCCCAAGGGACCATAAGGGTAATGCCAGGTTTGGTGACAATCGGTCCAGCTGTTCGCCAGTTATAAGTGCACACAGAGACTTCTTTCAAATAGTGGTTTAACAGACAAGCTTAAACAAGTTTCTGAGCACTCCCGGTTGTCTTTCGAGGTTTCCAGTTAAACCCCCAGGCGATCTTAAACCGAAATAACTTCCAAGTTGTTGTTATTGTTTCGTAGCAGCTAGGTTAACCAACTCAATGTTCAGAAGGACTGTAAAACTGATAAGAAAGACTATAAAATTAATCGGAAAGACCCCAAAACTGATCAAAAAAGACTGTAAACTTAATAGGAAAGACCACAAAACTGTAAACCTAATTGGAAAGATCGTAAAACTGATCAGAAAGGCTGTAAACCTAATCACAAAGACTATAAAACTGATCAGGAAGACTGTAAACCTGTTCGGAAATAATGTAAACCTAATCGGAAAGACCGTAAAATTGATCAGAAAGACTGAAAACGTAATCACAAAGACTATAAAACTAATCGGGAAGACTGTAAACCTGATCGTATATACTGTAAATCTAATCGGAAAGACCGTAAATTGATCAGAAAAACTGTAAACCTAATCACAAAGACTATAAAACTGATCAGGAAGACTGTAAACCTGATCGTATATACTGTAAATCTAATCGGAAAGACCGTAAATTGATCAGAAAGACTGTAAACCTAATCACAAAGACTATAAAACTGATCAGAAAGACTGTAAACCTAATTGGAAAGATAGTAAAACTGATGAGAAAGGCTGTAAACCTAATCACAAAGACTATAAAACTGGTCGGAAAGACGGTAAACCTAATCGGAAAGACCGTAAAATTGATCAGAAAGACTGTAAAACTAATCGGTAAGACTGTAAACCTGATCGTAAAACTTGTTCCATTAGAACTCCTTTTTATTGTTCATCTTGTTGCCTATTGGAAAGTAAATGGTGCAATTTATTTCATCCCCAGGAATTTAATTTAATAATCTTTTTAACAAATATCTTAGTTTGATATCCAATAAATTCACAGCTTTGATTGAACCGAACGCTTACTTAAGTTGTGTAACGCCTCCTAACGGAATTTCGAGTTAATAACTTATAACTGCAATACTTGAAGCGTGAACGGTAGCTAGTTGGAAAGATAGGTAAAAAAAAAAATCATATTAAAGATCTTTCCTGAACTAGGCTTTTCATCGCGCGACACCAGTGTTAGTTTGATCAATAAAAGTGCTTATTAGAGAAAAAAAAGTGAGTGTAAAACGTGACATTTGACCCTTACATATCATACCACAACGAACTCAGTAAAGCAAGACCTAAATACTCATTAAGTTTTCATCACTAGCAGTCTCCCGGTGGGACAACGTTATATTTACATACTTACAACGCTAAAATCCAGGGTTCGCGGTGGACAGAGCAGATGTTCTAAAACGAACAAATCGTCAGTAGTAATAATTTTTGTACTTCAAGACATTTCTGATTGATTCCGCCAATTTGATAATAAAACAACCAAAAGAACAAGACTAATTTTCGACTGGGGATACTATAAATCACAACAAGACTTAAAATAAGGGCTTCTAAGTAGTAGGACAGGTTTCAATGTAATGTACAGAATCTTGCTGATATATATTTCCTATTGACCTCTGAGATAAACTACTTCAGTCTCCAAGAACACACACATTACAATCCAGGATTGTTATACAATGACTTCTCAGTATTGGGACAAATTGAGTCTATGAGTGGAACAAATCATTGCAACAGTGGGACAGTTAGCTTTTCTATACATACACATTATTTTAAGATCTACATCACACGTATATTCAATTCATATTATCATAGGTCACAAAGATAATTGTCCAGTTTGTTTGCTGTTAGGTTTGAGACACCATAGCTTGCAAGTTTTAGAAACAAAGTCTAATTCTCATTGTGAAATGAAACGTTGTTTGTTGAATTGGTTTGGGTATTAAACATCATATTTCTGCTTCACATCGTGATTTGTACAGTAATTTTAAAGATAAGTTACTTCTGATAAATTTCTAAAGTTTTATCTTTAAACGACGCTAATAGTTTCAGTAACTTCTGCTCTGCCTTAAGGAGAAAATACATTAAGTGTCTCGTTGTAAATTTATTTTCTACCTTGTTGAGAGTTGAAAATCTCTTCCTTATCTTAGTAAAATATTCATTCTTCTATTGCAAGCTCCTAATTTAACAGTCTTTTTTTAGCTTCGAGTTTTTCTCTTACAGTATTATATAATATCAATCCTTTAATTACAAGATTATCCCTTACGTTAGGAATGTATTGGCCTTTTTGGTGCATGCTTTGCGCTATATTATGAAAAAAACCCTCGCTGTCTCAGCAGCAAGTCCGAACACTTATAACGCGGGTTTTGACATCCGCTGTGAGCAAAGCACAGATAGCCCATTGTGTAGCTTTGTGCTCAACAACAAATAAAACAACACCTTATTGAAGTTTTAATTGTTTTACACAATACAAATGTCAGGAAGGGCACTGAAAATTTAACAATACAAATGTCAGGAAGGGCACTGAAAATTTACAATACAAATGTCAGGAAGGGCGTTGAAAGTTTACAATACAAATGTCAGGAAGGGCATTGAAAATTTACAATACAAATGTCAGAAAGGGTATGGAAAATTTACAATACAAATGTCAAGAAGGGCATTGAAATTTACAATACAAATATCAGAAAGGGTATGGAAAATTTACAATACAAATGTCAGAAGGGCATTGAAAATTTACAATACAAATGTCAGAAAGGGTATGGAAAATTTACAATACAAATGTCAGGAAGGGCATTGAAATTCACAATACAAATGTCAGAAAGGGCATTGAAATTTACAATACAAATGTCAGAAAGGACATTGAAAATTTACAATACAAATGTCAGGAAGGGCATTGAAAATTTACAATACAAATGTCAGGAAGGACATTGAAAATTTACAATACAAATATCAGGAAGGACATTGAAAAGTTACAATACAAATGTCAGGAAGGGTGTTGAAAATTTACAATACAAATGTCAGGAAGGCATTAGAAATTTACAATATAAATAGTATAAGAAATATACTAGTAAATTAATAATAACAAATAAGTAAGAAGGACGATAGTAAATTAACTAATAATAAATA
>NW_013671450.1:46691-50797 GCF_000517525.1 Limulus polyphemus | reverse complement strand
GAAGGACAAGTTGAAATTACGTAACTAATACAAATAGTCAGAAAGGGCATTGAAATTACAATACAAATAGTCAGAAAGGACGATTGAAATTTACAATACAAATGTCAGGAAGGGCATTGAAAATTTACAATACAAATGTCAGGAAGGACATTGAAAATTTACAATACAAATATCAGGAAGGACATTGAAAAGTTACAATACAAATGTCAGGAAGGGTGTTGAAAATTTACAATACAAATGTCAGGAAGGGCATTGAAAATTTACAATATAAATGTCAAGAAAATCACTGAAAATTTACAATACAAATATTAGGAAGGGCATTGAAAATTTACAATACAAATGTCAGGAAGGGCATTGAAAATTTACTTTCTAAATTTCAATTAATATATGTAAACTTACGTGTACCCCATTACATGGAATATTTACCCTGCCCTTATACATTTCCGCTAAAACATTATTCATTTATTACGTAGCATGACATGTAGCACTTTGTAATGAAAAATTGACTCATCGTGAACATCAGATCGTCTAAGTCTAGAAGAAAAGCTCTTGGTTGTAATATGTTTAAATGAATAAAAAATGTGTGTCATTTATTTTATCCCAGAGATTATCTTCAGAAGCTTCATGATATGCAAATTCATTAGAATATGAGACAAGATGGACAAAATTAGCTTCATCTTGTAAACAACAGACCGAAATTAGAAGATGTGAAAAACCTTGAACTTCGAGTAATTGAAAAGATTTATTTATTCATTTGTGAGGCGGTATTTGATGAAAAAAGTTGTCCTTATCATGATAATGGATCGTTTTAAATTTAGATAGGATTATGCTTGATGTTCTATAAGATTTTGTTCATACTCATCCATTACCCAAGGGGAGAAATATTATAAATGTTAGGCTTAGACAATGCCGTGAGCAAAGGCTTTTTTTTCATCTTTAAATGAGTTTATGTTTTTTGTTTTTGTTTTTTCTGCTACACTAAATAATTTAGCATTTCTTCCTCACTCTAATGACGATATCCAACACACTGTCATATATAAATCTGGAGTATATATGAGACTACCATAATTAAAACTTAGTTATCTTTGTGTTGCCTTTTACCAAGTTCTTATTTGTTGTTGCTGCCTTTAAAGAAGGTCTTAGTTCTCATTGTTGTTGCTTTTCACCAAGTCCTTAGTTGCTGCCTTTCAGTCAGACTTCAGCTCTTGTTGTTTTCCAGTAAATCCTTAACTTTTGTTGCTACATTAAACAAAGTCTTAGTTTTGTTGCTGCGTTTCAACAAGTCCTTAGTTGCTGCCTTTCAGTCAGACTTCAGCTCTTGTTGTTTTCCAGTAAATCCTTAACTTTTGTTGCTACATTAAACAAAGTCTTAGTTTTGTTGCTGCGTTTCAACAAGTCCTTAGTTCTTGTCACTGTTTTTCAAGTTCTTTGTTTGTGTTGTTATGTTTCAGCTTGCTCTTAGGTGTTGTTGCTGTTTTTTAACAAGTTCATAGGACTTGTTGTTTTCAGTATTCATTACTGCTTTTCCGCCTTTTCATTCTTCTAAATACGTTTCGTCAACGATTTTTTTAACATTTCCATCCTAAAATTCTATGAAGCTCTTTTATCTGGTGTTTAATGAATTACATTAATACATTAAGAAGCAGATAGAAACGACTTCTGAACTCAAACTTGACTGTTACTTTGAAATCTGAAACTTCGAACAGCGTTTGAAGATTGTAATAATAAAGGTTTATAAGATGGTTCCATAAAATGTCATAACACATAAATATTATTGGCCCAGAAAATTAGCGAAAAGGGTAAGTATTTTTACTTCAGTGGGTAAATTTTAACGGATTATCCTTCTCCTATCTCCTCGAGCCAATAGATAAATGGTTGGTTTATTTGTTGACTATTAAATGCAAAATCTACATAAAAGGCTGTCTGTTTTGTAATAATTCAACCCCAAATTTTAGCTTAAGCTTTCAAGCTCACCACTGAGTCACCGGAAGGCATCGATAAAGATGATTAAATATAACAGGGCAAAATATATGTGTTTATAAAAATGTGTTCATTATTGTGTAATAACGAGTTTACTGTTGTCTTAGATACTGATAACTACGTAGTTACGTTTGTATGTATATTTCTCCTTATCGAACCATTTTAAAGCATATTAATATAGCTTGGGAAACATTAAAGTTTACATGGTATTGAACTTGACTAGCGTAAGTTTCATGAGTTTCATTTTTCATAAATGAATATTTTCTTTGGTTGTTTTAACCTAATACAAAATTCGTCAAATAATGGCATGTGACTTCTGTGGATATAAAATTTTTAACCTTTTACGAAATTTATGCACGTAAAGAAATGTAGGACGTATACATAAAACGAGTCATATATTAAAAATACATTTTTACGAGCTTAGAATGTCCACACCTTACATTTGGCAATGGTGCATCAGTATAAGAAGTATACATTTTACTTGGATACGTCAATAATAAATATGTGTACTTTTACAAATATATGGTATACATTTTATTATGGGTTCATCATAGCATATATAATACATATTTACACCAATTTAAGTGGTGTACATCAATAACAGTAATATACAATTTACATAGATATAGATAAATCACATGCTATTGGAGAACATAGATATAGATAAATCACATGTTATTGGATAATATAGATATGGATAAATCACATGCTATTGGATAATATAGATATGGATAAATCACATGCTATTGGATAACATGTGATTTATCTATATCTATATTACTTTAAGGTATCCTAGTAAGAGTTAGGCTTTATCAGTATCTTATGTTTGAGGACCAGTTTAGACTTTAAGGCATCCTAGTAAGAGTTACGCTTTATCAGTATCTTATGTTTGAGAACCAGTTTAGACTTTAAGGTATCCTAGTAAGAGTTACGCTTTATCAGTATCTTATGTTTGAGGACCATTATATTAATGAATTATTTTCCTTTGTTACCTACTTCCTACTCAGCGAGTAGGTTACTTATTACTGGATAAAAACTACAAACTGACTGTATATTTAAACCGCACTTCTTTAACACAACACGTGTTAACAAGTGTTAGCTTTAACACTTCTTTAACACAACACTCTATAATGTACTCTCATTCTAAATATCAGGAGTTTAGACTTTCACATCAGATATAGATCTCGAGATCGTAGAGGATGTGGCCTCTCAGAAAGCAACAAGCCAAGTCTGAACTCGTGGTTAGATCCTATTCTGTTTACACGCGAAAAAATACACTATTTGTATCTATGCATTCTAATAACATGTGATTTATCTATATCTATGTTCTCCAGTCTAAACTGGTCCTCAAACATAAGATACTGATAAAGCGTAACGTTACGCTTTATCAGTATCTTATGTTTGAGAACCAGTTTAGACCTTAAGGCATCCTAGTAAGACTTACTAGGATGCCTTAAAGTTTAAACTGGTCCTCAAACATAAGATACTGATAAAGCGTAACTCTTACTAGGATACCTTAAAGTCTAAACTGGTCCAAAATATAGACTAAATTTCTTTTGTTTCCAATATATACTTCGTATTTAAGTTTTACTCTGTTGTTGAGCGCGATAAACAGTGGATAGCGGATTGTTTGTTTGTTTGTTTTGAATTTCGCGCAAAGCTACACGAGGGCTATCTGCGCTAGCCGTCCCCTAATTTAGCAGTGTAAGACTAGAGGGAAGGCAGCTAGTCATCACCACCCACCGCCAACTCTTGGGCTACTCTTTTACCAACGAATAGTGGGATTGACCGTCACATTATAACGCCCCACGAGCATGTTTGGTGTGACGGGGATTCGAACCCGCGACCCTCAGATTGCGAGTCGAGCGCCGTAACCACCTCGTGTAGCACGAAACCCATAACAAACAAACAAAACAATAAAATGAAACTCAATATGAGAGGTATCTGCTAGAATAGGACTCGCACAGTAGTAGGGATACACCATTTAAAAATTTAATCTCTAATCAAAAGCCTGACGTGTAAAAAAAGAAGAAGAAAATTAAAAGTTGAAAAAATTCTGGTGAAACAGAAGAAAAGGGGAATCAGAGACATAAATTAATTAAACAAATCTTTGGAAACAAGCCACG
>NW_013671450.1:42595-46538 GCF_000517525.1 Limulus polyphemus | reverse complement strand
AGTCTACATTCGAGTTTGATAAGTTCTCTTTATAGTTTAACATACATTTAACGTGAGTATTTAGTTGACATTATAATGAAAAATCCAGCCGACCTGATGAGCTCTGGTATGGTGCGAAAGGCATCGTCGGCAGTGGCGCGAGACACAGAAGGAGCGAATCAAGAAGCTGTTATGTTCTTCTGACTAGAAATTCACATGTAGGGAGTAAATAAAAACTTGTTAATAATTACTGTTCATTTATTAGGGTATAATGTCACATAAGTACCAGTTTATAGATAACGCTTCGTCGGCATAAGGCGTTAAAATGTGTTTAAAATTATTATCAGTTGTATAATGTAATGTAATGTCACATAAAATACCAGTTTATAGATAACGCTTCTTTGGAATATGGTGTTAAAATTTGTTAAAAATTATTATCAGTCTTATTAGGGTGTAATGCCACATAAAATACCTGTCTATTGATCCCTAGGCCCAGCATGGGCAGGTGGTTAGGGCGCTCGATTCGCAGTCTGCGGGTCGCGGGTTCGAATCCCCGTCACACCAAACATGCTCGCCCTTTCAGCCGTGGGGGCGTTATAATGTGACGGTCAATCCCACTATTCGTTGGTAAAAGAGTAGCCCAAGAGTTGGCGGTGGGTGGTGATGACTAGCTGCCTTCCCTCTAGTCTTACACTGCTAAATTAGGGAAGGCTAGCGCAGATAGCCCTCGTGTAGCTTTGCGCAAAATTCAAAAACAAACAAACAAACTATTGATCCCGCTTTGTCGGCATAATGTGCTACATACAATAATAAATTAAGTCAACTATCAAGGAAACTTTAGAATCTGTAAACTAAGGACGGAAGTTTCTTTGCTAATCTCATTCTTTGAGAAGCCGATTAAGGTTATCCACTCAAGCGTGTAGATGTAACAGAAATGAAATCCTGAAACGACTCCGTCTGTTTAGTTTAGCCTACAGTGTAGCTATCTACAAGTTGAAGATCCATTAGTCCAGCGGTTCCCAAACATTTGTTTGCTTACCACCTGATTTTTTTTTATTCCAACAGATCACAGTTGGACCTATACAATTCACTGCAGTTTCCTTTTTTGCAACTTTTTTTAGGGACTAAAAGCCCGCGAATCGATAAAGATCTGCATATCACAGATTTAGAATCGTTTTATTAATCTTTCCATTCACTTATCTTTCGATATAACATAAGAGAAATTGTGATGTAACAGGTCTATTTTAAAGATGAAATCAATGCGCACAGTTTAAATATGGTTTATGTTGTTTTTTTTTTAATTATATAAATATGACCTTATTAATAGTAAGTAATTTCAAAAACAAAACTTCAATAATGTGAATACAAAGAGAATGTTTGTTTTGAAAATCGCCCAAAGCTACACGAGGGCTATCTGCGCTAGCCGTTCCTAATTTAGCAGTGTAAGACTAGAGGGAAGGCAGCTAGTCATCACCACCCACCGCCAACTCTTGGGCTACTCTTTTGCCAACGAATAGTGGGATTGACCGTAATATTATAACGCCCCCACGGCTGAAAGGGTGAGTATGTTTTTATGTGACGGGGATTCGAACCTGCGACCTGCAGATTGCTAGTCAAGCGCCCTATCCATCTGGCCATGCCGACCGCCTGCAAGCTTACTGCTAGGTCATCAGAGGACAGTTCAGGGGGTTCAGTATGATTTCCACAAAAACTTCCCATCAAAAATGTTTTATTATGAAGTACAAAGCTACACAAAGGGCTATCCGTGCTCTGCCCACCACAGGTATCGAAATCCGGTTTCTAGCGATATAAGTCCACAGACATACCGCTGTGCCACTGGAGGACTAAATAAAACCTAATAAAAAACATATTCTGAATTTTCAATACATCTGATATTACTTTAAAGAACACTTTTACCCACTTACTCACAGTACTAATATTGTATTGTATTGGCAATAGTCCCATTGCTGGTTTATTGTGTTTATCGTTAGTGTTCTAATACTTTATTTGAAGTCGTTCCATTGCAGGTTTGTAGTGCTTATCATTATGTTTCCATTAATCGTTGACAAAACCTTCTGTATAGCAACAAGCTCATCGCTCTTGTTCGATTTTGTTTTACACTAACAAGCTGTTTAATTGATGTTAATAACGAAGACACATTTTCAGATAAAGTCTAGACCTCAACTTTTTTCGTGAGTTTTATATCGATTCAGATACCCTAAAATGTATTTAAAATACTCAAACGATCAACGTTGTGTAATACACAATTAGTATTTCTTTTATTCAAAAACCGATCAATCATTGTAAAAGACACTACATGTTTCGACGTCGTTCACGTCATCCTCAAGAGTGTCAAACATGTAGAGTGTCTTTTACGACCGTTGCTCAGTATTTAAATAAAATTTTTAATTGTGTATTATACAATGTTGATCGTTCAAGTATTTTAATATATTCTAAATATTTACATAAGTTCCTTATATTTTAGCCTAGATATCTTAACGCCCCCCAGTGGCACAGTGGTATGTCTGCGGACTTACAACGCTAGAATCCGGGTTTCGATACCCGTTGTGAGCAGGGCACAGATAGCCCTTTGTGATGCTCTGTGTATAACTTCAAACAAACCAAACAAAACATATCTTAACTTACTATTCGTTTTGAGCACAAAGATGAACAATAGGGTATCTACGCTGTGTCCATTATAATGGATCTGACCCAGAATTCTAGCGTTATAAGACCTCGAGCTTGCCACTGGAGGGCTTAAAATTACTACATTATCCTTTATCTAAATTGTTGAACTATGGTAAACTCGACCTACTTCCTCGTGGAGTATCTATGTATAGTATATTTTCATACTCCTACTGCGATAAGCATTTCGTTAACTGACATAAAAGTCTCAAGTTTTAATACAATATTTACACAAAAATGCATATGCTTTGTCAAGAAATATCAGCTAACTTTTTACATAACTTGAGTATAATACTCTGTACTGTATTTTATATTCCGACATCCTTTTGGTCAAGAAAATGTGACTGAAATCAGTATTTCTTTAACTGTGGTGAAAGTCTCAAATTTTGATACAATATATATTTTAGAATTGTATATGTTTTTTCAAGAAATATCACCTAACTTCGACACAGTTTCAATGCAACACAAATGCAAAGACTCACAACGGTTATAGAGACATCTTACTATCAAATGAACCATTAAAAGCAGTCCTCTCGTTATTTTCTAAAATTAAGGGTGAAACCAACGTTCCGGTGTTAAATAAAAGTTATAGACCATCTTAGAAGTTTCTGTGAGTGCACATTCATCACGCACGCACTGGAGCTGAACGTTGTGTTGGTGAAATTTAAAAAAAAAGTCGAAAACCTTGCACATGAAGATTCCAGCTGGGCAGTCAGTGCACATGAAGATTCCAGCTGGGTAGACAGTGCACATAAAGATTCCAGCTGGGTGGTTTACTTACAATCCTCCTAGTTTCTTTGATTTTAATCTCGTGAATGGACACTGTATGGTTATTTGTCTTAAGTGTCCAGTAACTTAGTCTGGAAAGAAAAAAAATATCGTTTGCCAAAACTAAACACAGTTTTGTAGATGATAAAACATGTGGCATTTATTTCAAACTGTAAGAAATATTTAAGTTATAAATAAAACATATTAGGTGTAAGTAGCTAGATAACCTAATAGTGAAATAATCAATCAAAAGACTTTAAAAATTGGGTCTTTTTTTTTCTCGAATGTTTAGCTTTCTATGCTATCCTTATCTATCTATCTCTTTATCTCTTCTTGAATATGTGAATATTGTATATCAGTGAGGGGGGGGTCAGTTTGAGCTTGTGGTTAGCATTTTTGGGTTGTGTTTCAAAAGGTCTGGGATACGAGACGCGGTTCCGCACTTTCAGGTGTTATACAGTGGTGACAGTCAATCTCGTTACCAGTTCCAAAGAGTTGGTCAAAGAAGACT
>NW_013671450.1:37106-42052 GCF_000517525.1 Limulus polyphemus | reverse complement strand
CTGGTTCCATATCTTGTTCTAAAATGACCCATCATTGTGATGATAGACCTACTTCACCTGGTTCCATATCTTGTTCTAAAATGACCCATCATTGTGATGATAGATCTACTTCACCTGGTTCCATATCTTGTTTTAAAATGACCCATCATTGTGATGAAAGACCTAGTTCATCTGGTTCCATATCTTTTTCTAAGATGACCCATCATTGTGATGATAGACCTACTTCACCTGGTTCCATATCTTGTTTCCTTGCCCAATACGTGATGTTCTAATCATTAAAATGTCTTTTTTTTTCCGAAACAAAATATTTATATAATTAATTTATATTACGTTTACGTCACACATTAAAGATAGAAATCAATAAAGAACAGAAAACATAAATATCACACATCACAAGAATAACCGATTCCTAGGCCTTTTTAATGGAGTTTCCTGAATAAATGAAATTGAAAAGCTTCTAGTTCAACTTTGAGAAAGGGCAATATTGTGTGTATGTTCTTACACATTGCTAGGCTACTTAAGAAGAACCTCTTATTTAAACCCCTTGTGGCAGTTGTAAAATGTTCTTGAAAAACAATAACCTCTTTTCAACAGTGGCAAATTGTATTTCTTCTCAGACATGGTTAAGACTTTACCAGAGTAACAACTCTATTGTTCATTTTCGGTTCTTCTTTTCTTGTCAAGTATAATTATCTCCAGGGGTCTACCAAAGAGAGTATTGACAATTTCAGACTGAGGGTTTTTTTTATATTGTATCAGATCTTGCACTATTGGTCGCTTTCCCTCTATCTCATAAACATACCGACATTATGAAATTTACTACAAATTTAATCTTAATATTTTTGTTCTACAAAAATAGCACAGTTTTTATATAGTTCCTTAACGTTTGTAAAATTTAAACTTGTACCTGATTTCAAATAACCATTGATTATATTTTAAAAGTATCTAAATAAATAGACAAACACCGATGGGTAGATATAAATTTACAAACTTTTTTAACCCTGATAAACCCACTAAATGTTCTAATTTAATGTTTCGTACCTACACATTAACATGATAATGGAAAATTTTTTAATATGATTTGATTTTTATATTATTTTTCTTTTCGGCCCCAATGG
Organism: Limulus polyphemus; assembly: GCF_000517525.1. Taxonomy (NCBI): domain Eukaryota; kingdom Metazoa; phylum Arthropoda; class Merostomata; order Xiphosura; family Limulidae; genus Limulus; species Limulus polyphemus. Next base: position 40,934 of record NW_013671450.1, on the reverse strand, counting down.
CTAGAAACCGGGTTTCGATTTGTGCTTAACTAGAAACTAACTTTCTCTTTTAGCACTTGTCTTTAGGCTTATTTTAAAGCGCAGTGCTATACAATAAACTATTTGCGCTTTTTAACAACCGCAGGGATCTAAATCAAAATTTTGGCGTAATAAGGCCTCACACTTGCCACTGAGAAGCCATGCATGGGGCAAGATCTTATTTCTAGTGATGAGCAGTTCGATATTAATTTTCCTGAATCGATTCAGTTCAGTTCATAAGTCAGTTCAAAAAGTTCGTTCGTTTGATTCACTCAAATGAAGCCAACAAAATGAAGCACTTGGATAGGTACGGTTATTTGAACATAAAATAACTAGAATACAATTTAAAGTTCGTTATATCGGTAGTTGTGCTCTTAAATATGGAATGAAATATCGACTTAACAAAAGGTTACACTGTAGTGAACATCTCGGAGAAAACACCAGAACATGAACTGATTAACATTGTTTAACCAACAGTTAAACAACCTTGTAAAACCTATCAGTTGTGGCTAGTGAAAAGCTACTTTAAAAATAAAGACAGGTAGGTAATTATGGTTTTATTGGAATACAAAAAAAATTAAATCATCTTAAAAGATTGTAAGTAAGAACTTCGAACGCCTCATATGTTAGTTGCAATAATCTGTGTTATTTACTTCCCAACAGCTTTTCTTCTTCTTGTGTTTGTTGTTGCACAGTGCTATCTAAAGACAAGACTCCCAGGTGGGGGCGGGGGTAGTTCGCTACTGGTATACTACTCAACGGTTTTACGGTTATGCAGGCTTTTCTTTTTTTGTGTGTTTTGTGGGAGGGTAGATCGCTAATATTTCTATTAGCGTCTTCTCTGTATTTTTATTTTAGATTTTTTTCTCCGATTTTTTTTCAACTTCTAAATTTATCTGATGACAGTCTTGTCATACTTGTCCCGTACGTTAAAAGTTTTCCCAGTTGGATTGATAGGCTCTCTACCACAAAATGTTAAGCTTTGCCAAAGTGCAACGCTACCTTTGATCACATTAATGAAACAAACCCATTAAATATATTAAAATTAATACAATAAATTCAACACAAAATACCAATAATCTAATATTACTTAAACACTAAGCAAATATAATAAAAGATATAATAATAGTGATGATGATGATGATGATAATATTGATAGGATCATTATTTGTTATTAATGATAGATATAATTATAATGTGGACATTTGAGTTGGGAATTACAGAATGGTTATCGTACCGGATTCAAGAGTTTTTGAATCATTCCTTGTTTGTTTGAAGTTAATCACAAAACTACACTGTGGACTATCTGTGCTCTGCCCACCACGAGTATCGAAACCCGGTTTCTAGCGTTGTAAGTCCGCTGTGCCACTGGGGGGCATCATTTCTTGAGTTTATATTATCATGCTGCTTACTTCCGTCACATAGTTTGTTGATATGTGTGTATGTGTTTCTTATAGTAAAGCCACATCGCATCGGACTATCTCTGTGTCTACGGAGGGGAATCGAGCCCCTGGTTTTAGTGTTGTAAATCTGAAGATTTATCGCTGTCCCAGCGGGGTAGTAGTTTGTTGATAATTAATTTAAAAATGGCACTTGTGTAAAAGATCTATTTACAGATAAAAGCAATACAACGTTAATATCTTACACAATAAATAATTATTAAAAACAGGGACTTGTAGAGTCTTTTAGGGGAAATACATCCAAACAGCAGCCTCCAAAACAATGTCATAACACACCCAAACAGTAACAATCTAAAACATTGTGACAATACACCCAAACAGTAACTATCTAAAACATTGTGACAATACACCCAAACAGTAACTATCTAAAACATTGTGCCAATACACCCAAACAGTAACTATCTAAAACATTGTGACAATACACCCAAACAGTAACTATGTAAAACATTGTGACAATACACCCAAACAGTAACTATCTAAAACATTGTGTCAATACACCCAAACAGTAACTATGTAAAACATTGTGACAATACACCCAAACAGTAACTATGTAAAACATTGTGACAATACACCCAAACAGTAACTATCTAAAACATTGTGCCAATACACCCAAACAGTAACAATCTAAAACATTGTGTCAATACACCCAAACAGTAACTATCTAAAACATTGTGACAATGCACCCAAACAGTAACCGTCTAAAAACAATGATCTGTTCAAGTACAGATGTCAGAGCGTTAAAATGGTGAAACGTTTTTGCCCTACTTCACGTTGTCGTTAAGACACACGAATATTATATCAAAACACCTAAAACAATATTTTACAATTATACTGTGTGTTTGAAACGTACACATTTTTAAAATAACGTACAACGAAGGTTGCTATTTGTATTTACCCGTGTTGGTAGGAAAGAAGTTATGCAAAGCATTATAAAAATCAAAGTACTTAGTACTGTAGTGCATTTAGAAATGTGGTGAATTAATAAGATAAGTGTTTCTAAAACTTGTTTTGATATTGTTTAATTTCAAAGGAAATTGCGAGTTTTCTCTCCTTAATATATGCATATATACAATATAGGACTAGTGTAAGCAGTATCAAATAATTAGTGCTTCGTATAGCTTCTTTGTTAAAAACAGACTCACAGACATTGAAATTATTTTTCGAATATCTTTCTATCTAAGCTGTAGTCATCCCTCGTTGGATGTAGCTCTCCATCAGACCGGTCCAGTATTTCCTATTCTTAGCATACACTGTCCATCTGATTCCGCCACTATATCGTCCCTCTATCTTCTCTCTTGTCTTCCCCTAGATCTTTTCCCTGTCCTACGTTGCCATTCCATTGTTCTTAACGTCCACCTATTATCAGAATACCTTGCTACATGCCCAGCCCATTTCCATTTAGTTCAGAGAATGAAACTTACTTCAACTATTATATTTTTTGTTTTTCTTATTCTGTCATTTCTCCATCTGTCTTGTAGTGTTATATGAAGTATTTTTCTTTCCACAACACTTTGTGTGGTTTCTATATTTTTCATTATCTCTTTTGTTAGTGCCCATGTTTGGCAGCCATAGTTTAAGGTTGGTAGTACACTCTGATCCATGAACATTTTCTTCAAAGTAATGGGGATATCTTGATCCTCTAGAATTTCTTTATACATTCCAAAACATCGCCATGTTGCCTTTATTCTTACCAGAATTTCTTCCCTTGTTGTGTTTTCCATTTTGAGGGTTTGTCTTAAATATTTGTACTCTGACACTTTCTCTATTTCTTCATTCTCAATTTTATGTCATGATAGTTGGTCGTATATTTCGCTTTTCCCTTATGTATTTTAATCCTACTTTCTTGCTACTGGCATTCAAACTGTTTAATAGGGCTTTCATCTTTTTTGTTGAATTTGTAAAGAGAGCTACATCATCTGCAAACCTTAGATCTGTTAATGTCTCATCACCATCTGTTTTTATACCTTCATTCTCTTGCTCAGTTTGTTTCAATACTTCTTGCAAAGTTGCTGTAAACTGTTTCGGAGACATTGGATCACCCTGTCTCACCATCTCCCTATCTTTATCACTGATGATACCTCTTTATTAATATGTATTTTTGCTGTTGTGTCTGTGTGTATATATCTCTTAAGAATTCAATGTACGTTAGATTGTCGCCTATTGTAGCTAAAACATTTAATATTGCGCTGTGTTCTACAGAGACAAATGTATTTTCATAATATATAAGTCCCAAACATGCAGGTAAGTTGTATTCATTTGATTTTTATATTATTTGGTTAGTTGCATGTAAATGATCTGTTGTTGAGAAATTTTTCCTAAAGCCTGCTTCTTCTCTTGGTTGGTTTGATTT
>NW_013671450.1:31070-36106 GCF_000517525.1 Limulus polyphemus | reverse complement strand
ATATTATTTGGTTAGTTGCATGTAAATGATCTGTTGTTGAGAAATTTTTCCTAAAGCCTGCTTCATCTCTTGGTTGGTTTGTATTTTTATATTTATTTGGTTAGTTGCATGTAAATGATCTGTTGTTGAGAAACTTTTCCTAAAGCCTGCTTCTTCTCTTGGTTGGTTTGATTTTTATATTATTTGGTTAGTTGCATGTAAATGATCTGTTGTTGAGAAATTTTTCCTAAAGCCTGCTTCTTCTCTTGGTTGGTTTGATTTTTATATTATTTGGTTAGTTGCATGTAAATGATCTGTTGTTGAGAAATTTTTCCTAAAGCCTGCTTCATCTCTTGGTTGGTTTGATTTTTATATTATTTGGTTAGTTGCATGTAAATGATCTGTTGTTGAGAAACTTTTCCTAAAGCCTGCTTCATCTCTTGGTTGGTTTGATTTTTATATTATTTGGTTAGTTGCATGTAAATGATCTGTTGTTGAGAAATTTTTCCTAAAGCCTGCTTCTTCTCTTGGTTGGTTTGATTTTTATATTATTTGGTTAGTTGCATGTAAATAACCTGTTGTTGAGAAATTTTTCCTAAAGCCTGCTTCTTCTCTTGGTTGGTGTTCGCCCAAAATTCTTTCTAATTTTGTTTTGTAGTACTCTTGTGAATAGTTTATATAAGTGAGATAATAGGCTTATGGGACAGTAATTCTTTATATCTTGCTTGTCTCCCTCCTTGTATAAAATGATGATCTTGGCCTCTTTCCATTTCTTTGGTATCTTTTTTGACTCCAATATTTTGTTAAACAATTTTGTTATCCGCCTTATTGTTTCAGTTCCACCTCCTTTCAAAATTTCACCGGTGATCATATTGTTTTCTGGAGCTTTCCTACTATTCATCTCAGTTATTGCATTCTCCACTTCTGAGACTAAAGTTTTAGGTACTTCTGTTTTATCTGCTTTGTTGTTCTCAAAATTAATTTCTGTTCTTATTTCATCTTTAATAGTTGACGTATATAATCTCAAAATTATATTCTGGATTTACATTTTCTGTTACTGTCTTCAAATGTAGTTTGCAGTTTGTAGCCTAACAATACAGTTGCTTTTTCACCTCTAAAAACTTTATTTTTTTATCTCTCTCGGAATCATAGATTGTCCATTGCGTGGTTTTGTGCTTAACAACAAACAATTTTTATTCTATTTATATTAATTTGTTTGTTTGTTTGTTTTTTAACTCGTGCACTCCTTATAATATTTATTTACCATAGAAACGTGAAGAGCCGAGCGTGGCCCAGTGGTCAGAGTGCCGGAATGTGAAGCTGAGATTCCCTGGTTCGTATTTCTATTCCACCAATAAAGCAATCACGCTCCGCACGTTTGATTTTGGTGCCGAAGGTGCGTTATAACCCACCGCTCACTCTTGGGGCTACTCTTGTCAGATCGAATAGTGGGATTCGGCCGACTCTCTCTGTTTCTACGCAGTTGACTAACTTCCCCTCCCTAGTCTGTCGTTAAAAACCAGGGACAGCTAACACTGGTAGCTCTCGGGGGAGCTTTGCGCGAAATCCAGCAAACAAATAGAAGATTGAAGCTTAATTAAATAAAAACAAAACTTCTAAACACCAGTTTTCTAAAGTAATAGAATAATTTTCTGAAAACTCACTTTGTGTTTAATTAAAATATCGTTAGTGAAAGATGTTATCACATTTAAAATTTATAATACTTTTTGTTTGACTAAATTGTATTCAATAGAACAAGTATTCCCGCCCTACTTCGAGTGAACGATAACCACCTTTCTTATTTAGGAAAAGCCCTAGAGTAATCTACTAAATGTTTTAAACAAACTGCTCTAAGTTACTAGCTACTAGAGCTTACAAGTTTTTCATATGGCATCCTCTGGTGGTACGTTTATGACTCAGTCATTATTATGTTCCATAAGTATTTACCCGTAAGAAAAGTTTAATAAGGAAATACAGGAATCCCTCGTGTATTATATTTCCGATTTTACTAATCTCTAGTGAAACTGAATTACCCAAAATTTAGTTTTTCAACTTTAGGGATAGCTAAAGACTTGTTCAAATTACATCCAAAGTTCTGCAAACGGCTTCTTTGAAAATTAATAGTTCTCTCTTTCTTTATATTCACATCGTAAGCTACTTTTATTTCACACTTTACTTTTAAGTTCACACTCTCTATGACAATTTCGTAAAAAAAAAGAGAGAACCAGATACTGGTTATCAACTTTTTTTTTATTTGACTATGTGTCTGGGCTAGAACCATCTAGAACATTTTTGGCTCAAGACTCATTTGAAAACATTAATGGAAAGTCGTTACCCAATAAAAACCTTTAGAACAATAAATATCAAACTTATCAACTACGTACTAAATAAATAATTTAGAAATTAAAAAAAATGCATAAGCTATTATCTTCCTGCTGTCAGAGATTACTGCAAAAAAAATACACTTGATTTGATTATTATTTCTTGTTAAGGTTGAGTTAATATCGGAAATAAATTCGGATAAGTATATTACAAAATTTTAATGCACTTTCTAGTAACTTGTTACTTGAATTCACGTTCATAAAAGTAAATTTTGGGATTTTAATTTTTCTCTGCGCACAGGTAGCTAATATGGAATATAATCTCAACCTATTTCGTTTAATATGGTAATATGTCGACAGGTGGCGGCACCATATGTATGTATACAGTAGAATTCTTTAATGTATTGAATTACCCTTCTCACTAAGTTCCTCAAAGACTGACGGCCATTTAGCGAATCAGGTTTGTTTGTTCGCGTGAACAGCATCTACAGGCATTGGACTAAACAGACAGGTCAGACAATCATCCTTAATTTTGTACTGCGGAGCAGGGAGTGATGGAACCAGTCTGTAATACCCACCGACTAAAACTTATACTCTTAACAGAATATAGAGATTAACTGTCAACTGAAAGGGTGAAACGTATTTGTTAACACAACGTTTCGAACCCGAGACCCATAGATTTCCAGTTTGACACACACATTAGCAAAATAAAGAAAAAAATTAACCTCAAAAATACCTTCAACTTCAGTGTAGCATGAGTCTGTGTTTTCTTATAACAAAGCCACATCGGGCTATGTGCTGCATCCACCGAGGAGAATAGAATCCCTAATCTTAGCGTTGTACATCCGAAGACTTACCGCCGTCCCATCGGTAGACTAGCTTGAGGTTACTGAAATGGTATTCCAACCAAGTCAGTCTAATCAGTAGATGTTGGCGGAAAAGTAAAAATATTAGGCTTTCAGATATTGTTAGCACAAGTGGAAAATAAAGTAAATATAGTTATAACAATACTTTTAAACTTACTAAATGACAAAAACGTACTGGATTAGAGAAACCAAGTATGTTGAAGATAAAGTAAATACAGTTATAACAATACTTTTAATGTGACTAAATGACTAAAACGTACTGGACTAGAGAAACCAAGTATGTTGAAGATAAAGTAAATACAGTTATAACAATACTTTTAATGTGACTAAATGACTAAAACGTATTGGGTTAGAGAAACCAAGTATGTGAAAGATAAAGTAAATACAGTTATAACAATACTTTTAATGTGACTAAATGACGTAAACGTACTGGACTAGAGAAACCAAGTATGTGGGAAATAAAGTAAATACAGTTATAACAATACTTTTAATGTGACTAAATGACTAAAACGTACTGGATTAGAGAAACCAAGTTTATGGAAGATAAAGTAAATACAGTTATAACAATACTTTTAATGTGACTAAATGACATAAACGTACTGGACTAGAGAAACCAAGTATGTGGGAGATAAAGTAAATACAGTTATAACAATACTTTTAATGTGACTAAATGACGTAAACAAACTTGGTTTCTCTAGTCCAGTACGTGGAGGTAGAGTAAATATAGATATAGTTTCCATTTCTCTAACATATCGTTATTACATGTTTTCATGTTTTTAAATCAATAATAGTGTAAGTATTACATGATATTATCAATAAATTTGTTGGTTTATTTTAAAAAACACGAACGATAAATCTGTACTAGTCGCTTCTAATTTCAAACTGTTAAACTAGAGGGTTTGGCTTTGAATTTCGCGCAAAGCTACACGAGAGCAGTCTGCGTTAGCCGTCCCTAATTTAGCAATGAAAGACTGGAAGGATAGTAGCTAGTCATCACCACCCACAGCTAATTCTTGCGCTACTTTTTTACCAACGAATAGTTGGGACTGACCGTCAAATTATAACACCTTCACAGCTGAAAGGGCGAGCATGTTTGGTGAGACGGGGATTCGAACCCACGACTCGCAGATAAGAGCCTAGTGCCTTAACTACCTGGTCAGAGCGTTAAGACGGATGACACAAATCCTTTCTCCTTTTATTTATTGTTTTAAGGTTATTTTGCAGAATAATATACGTTTTCTTTAAATATGCGTTTCGCTTAACATAGTATATGATAATGTTAGATAATATGTTATTAAACTAGATGTTTGTATTGTTGTTTGGCCAGGTGAGGGCTTGGCTTACTGTCTAGAATTTTCTCCAATGTTTTGGAACAGTTTGAGGAATATAAAATGTGATTGAGACTAGAGTAGATGATTGTTTATTACTGAGATATTAGTAAGTTAGATTTCATCTGTTATAGTGAGTTGTTTAGTAAGTGAGTTTGTTAATCAGCTTATTGGTTCAGTTCTACCCTTAGTATTCTGGAAGCACTAATGAGAGCTACGACGTTGTGGAGAACCCTAGAAATTAGCAAACAAATGAAATTGTTGTGTTTCTATATAATATGAACTTAAGCCTATCAATGAACGATTAGTTGAACTAATGAAAGAAGGTGTTGTAGAAGAAAACACTTTTTTGTTGTTAATTGAACTGAACTTTCCAATATATGTTCCCGAATAATAAATAAGAACCCACCCAACAAAAGAAACCGTTACATCAATAACATAATATATCTTTTTCTTTTCTTTATATGTAATGATTAGACAAATGTGTTATTAAAGTTATTATATTATTGTTTATTTTAATTATTGCACAAAGCTACACAAGG
>NW_013671450.1:28019-30070 GCF_000517525.1 Limulus polyphemus | reverse complement strand
GTTATTATATTATTGTTTATTTTAATTATGCACAAAGCTACACAAGGGCTATCTGTGCTTTGCCCACCACGGGTATCGAAACCCGGTTTCTAGCGTTGTAAATCCGCAGACATATCACTGTGCCACTGGGGGGCGTTATTATATTATTTTTTTTTATTTTAATCATGTGGATATGGAAACATATTGGCCACACAATTTAATTTAATCCTTTGTTAGAAGTTGCCGATTTTCAATTTAAAATGCGTTACTTAAAAATATTTTTGACTCACAAAACGTCTAATTTTTATGTTGAATTATTCTAATGAGTTAATTAAAATCTACATTGATTAAAGATAATAATTATCTAATTTTATGCAGAGCATTCAATTTGTATGTTTTAGGAGTTTATGATATTTTTATTTGTCTTCAGATTTTGAGCTAGTACAGTAATTGTACGTTTCTTTTTGTTAGGACCATGACTATCCCCGCCATGACGCTCTTTACCACTCTGTGGCTAGCATACACCTCTCCATGCAATGGACTCAGCTCTTCGTCAGATAATAATAACTTTCTAGTTAAGCCTTATTGGTACTCCACGATGGGAAAGCTGCAGTTCCTACGAAATTCTCCACATCAGGCACTTCTTGAAGAATGGCTTCCGCAGGAGCACAGCATGACTAAAGTAGACGAGCAGTTAGACAGTTCAGTTCAACATCCCTTGCTGACCGAATCCAGGCATTCGGACAATTTGAAACGAAGCTCTAACCAAAACTCGCGGCTTCTGAGACTGCTAAACCAGGACCCAACGAACCTCAGCAACGCAGCTCGGTTTAACACCTTCCTGGATGTCGACTACGATACTCGCCAACGAAGAAAGTTCCCTGAAGTTGATTCTCGAGGCTTTGACGAAGACATATTTGACGAAGGTTTCGGTGAATGGTCGCCTATGAAGAGATCAAAGAAGCTGCGTAAATAGATAATCAGTCGGCTCTCAGGATTAGGCTTATGTAAACATAAGTGTTCACCCGTGTATCAAGTCTTCTAATTACACTTGACTTCGGACTTAACTTAGGCTATACTGATATATATATGTGTATGGTACCTTGTTGTATTTTAAGTAAACTTTTTATTTTATTTTTTATGCATCTTTAAGTCTAAAAATTTTGTTAATTATTCAGATAACTCCTAAATATTTAATATTAAAAACAGTTAAATATTTGAAATATTTATTGAAGTCTGTAAACGGGAAGAACTACAAAAAGATGACAGTAAAGTCAAACGAGAGAAGTTACAGACATTGTGTCGAGTTCTGTGTTTAAAAATAGTTTGTTTTTTTTGCAAAGTAGGTTGTCATGGCGTTGAATCTTCAACTGACTGCGTCAATTGATATTTGATTACACCCACTTGATGAAGGCTTCAACTTAAAAAAAGTCCACCCGAGAACTTCAGGTTGATGTAGTCTATTGAAAATTCATCACTAATACTTCGACATCTCCATGTATTCCATGAACTTAGCTTTATTCATATAACTGTTCAAAACCACTAGATTTGCAAGTATAGAGGAACCAAATTAATTTAAGGAAAAAATAGATAGAGTTCTAACGATGTTATTATCTTAGAGAGAAATGTATCTGCGGAATTCTAGCCTATATTGTGTTGATGATACGGTATCCATAAGAATTATCTACTATTTTCAAATGTCACTTATAAAACTAAATTAGGAACAGATACATAAGTTATCAGGCCTACAAGTTCCATCTTTTAATGCATAACAACTTGGATTAAGAAGTAACTGCAAACACATAGTTCTTAATGAAGATCAACTTTCTGCAGTGTGGCCAAATTACCAAGAAAAAAGCTACACTTTTCCAACGTCTCCTCTATCTAAAAAACAAAAACGACCAGCAAGGTCAGTTCAAAGTTTATTAATTTGGACTAAACCCATTTTTGAAAAGAAAGAGGGGTGACCCTGGACATTTGTTGATACTAGGTCTGAAAAGCCCCCCCAGTGGCACAGCGGTATGTCTGCGGACTTACAAAGCTAGAATCCGGGTTTCGATACCCGTGGTGGT